>NC_034613.1:49190149-49252964 GCF_900095145.1 Mus pahari | reverse complement strand
ACTGCCCCTGGTAGCACTTCAACCAGAACTGTTCAGCCTAGATGTTGATGCTCCTTCCCCCGTCCCTCTGTCCCTCCCTCCTCCTTCCTTCCTTCCTTCCTTCCTTCCTTCCTTCCTTCCTTCCTTCCTTCCTTCCTTCCTTCCTTTCTTTCTTTTTGATATTCTGAAGGGAAATCAACCATCTCACATTATCACACAAGAGGGTGCATGCTAATTTTACTGTTTTCTCAGTGGCTGTACTTTTATTCAGAAGTTGAAATAGCATTGTATATTTGTGCAGATGGTAGTAATTTTAGTCCTTTTGAATCTGGTACACAAGTGTTCTGTGATCCTAGATTGAAAAGTGTTAAATGCTACTGCAGGTTGAAGCACATGTCTCCTTTTTAATTTTTGCTTTTTCAGTTTCAAAGCCTCAAATCATAGAAGAATGTTTGACAAGAATGAACATCTCTATAACTTACTCCTGCTCTAGACTTTGAGAGGAATTCATAACTTCCCTTATTAAGACAAATCTGTGGGGTATAAGATCTGATTCTCTCTTCAGTGGCAAGGAAGAGAGTGACAATATTGTCCTGGTTTTAGACAACTCCGTTTCAGGTACTGTAGCTTTTGTCTAGAACCATTCTTTATAGCTGAGGAGTCCATCCCCTCATGTTCTAGTTGGCCTCCAACACACTTCATGTTGCTGTGCTGGTCCTTTCTCCCTGCACTCTTATCTTGATTCAGGTTCCCTGGGAAATAGACTCTGAGTCTAATATTACCCTCTAGTAGGTTTATTGGGGGCATGCTCTCAAGAGCACTGTTACTGAGGGACTTAAAATGAGCTCATAGAAGGGAAATGGGTTTCTTTACAGTTTGGATGGGATCTAGAAAGTAAGGAGTTCATAGTTTCTCTTCATATTACATTTATTTTTAAGAAAAGATTAAACAAAACCAAAAATATGCATATATATAAACTTGGCTGAAAGACAGGTGACAGGAACAGTGAGAGTCTGTTTGGGGGGGGGTGAGTTCCTCCTGGCACTGCCTAAAGCTTCAATATCTTCTCTTTCTCAGCATAGGATCTCCTGAGGAAATCCTGATGGCCCAGACCCACTAATGTAGGACCACCTGTAAGCAGGGAAATAGAACTGGGAGGACGAAAAGTGTATGCAATTTCAGCGGAGATTTCAGGTCATTGAAAAGTAGCTAAGTTTCTTCAGGTATGTATACACACACACACACACACACACACACACACACACACACATATATATATATATATATATATATATATATATATATATATATATCTGTTATATAATATATATATTATATATATATCTGTTATATAATATGGTCTGACCTAGAAAAGAGCCAAAGGAGCCAAATTTAAGCATCTTTTGATACACCGGAAAACCCTAGAGGTGAAATCATCTTTAATTTTTCACATCTGGGTAAATGAATGCCTGAAGTGAAAGCTTCTGGTTGTGTCATATGATGCAGACTCAGGCAGTGGTGTTTTGCTGACGTAGACTCGCATGTTTTGCTGAGGCAAGATTCATGGGAGCACACATGATGTTTGGAGAGAGTGGACGTGGACAGTGATAGGGTGCTTGCCCAGCTAGCTGGGCAATGCTGTGTTGGGCTCTTCACTGGACTTCTAGCATTCCTGCTGATCCTGATTCATACCGATTTGGTAGAGGCCTGGCTATTTCTGCTGGATTCTGCAGCTGCTGACATTTTTGAACTGGACTGTTGGTATCCTGACGCTACTGAGCTGGACTGTGGCTACCTGACAAGAGAGATTTGAATCACCCCCAAAGAACTACTTCTAAACAGATCTTCATCCCCTTGTCCTGTTTACATCTTTTCTCCACTACCTTTGAACAGTGGGCTAGAAGGGCATTTGAAGCATTTGAGAACCCTTATTAAGGTAGTTCTTTAAAAAAAAAAACTAATCCTACAAATGGCTTCTTTTGAAAAAAATCTAATTCTACAAATGGCTTCTTTGTTTTATTTGGCACAAAATAGTAGGCTTATAAAAATGAGTCCAATAATGGTAATTATCTACTGCTACATAGTAAATTAATCTAAAACTCAGTGTCTTAAAACAATGATCATTTGTTTTCCATCAGAAATTTTATATATTAAGACTTAGAAAGCACATAGTGGAGCCTGAGGACAAAACTCAGATTCAAAGGCTGGTTTTTAAAATCTTCAGAAACTTCACTCATGCCTTTGTCTGGAAGTTTTGCTACCTCATACTATTGGCCAATGATATAACTACTTATTTGACCAAACCCTAGTTAATCTCCTGTGACATCTCTTCTCAACAAGGCCTTATTTCCTGGGTTTCTATGTTCACCTATACATCATCCAGTTATAGTAAGCATCTTTTCAAGTCAGGTTAGTAAAAACTCTTCAGGTTTGCTAGGTCATCGAAGTCTTCATTTCCAATAGTTAGCTGATCACCCTTGCTGGTCTTGAACAAAAGTCCTGTTAAGTCAGTTTTGCAAAGATTTCTGTACCTCTTAGCAAATTTCTGCCTCCACTTTGCTCTTTAACTCTAAATGTCTGCTTTTTCTTGCACTTGGAGTTGAACCTTACTCTCTTTAAGATGCTTCAAGAACATCTCTTTAACCCCTGCCCCCTCCCCGACAGCCGCATGTGGCTCCTCTAAGTAGTTTGATCAGGGTGTGGTACTTGTGTCCCATTGTCAGTGAGAGAGAGGGGAGGTAAAGGGACAGACAAATTAAAAATAAGAAGAGGATGGAGAAAATAACACATGAAAGGAGAAGAAAAGGAGGAGGAAAGGAAGAAAGAAATGAGGAGTAATAGAAAAATCCATTGCTTTTTAAAGCCTAACCTTCAAAGTTACGTGTGCTGAGTCCAATGCATTCCATTTGCTGCAGAAGTTATCAAGGGATGACGCAGATACTCCTCCAAGCTTTCAATGTTGAACAAAAGAGTATATAGGATCTTATTGCTATGACCATATATAGGATATATAACCTCCCTGTCATAAAAGAGACACCTAGGTTGAATACCTCAGCATTGGAGAGATGCTATCATTTGTGGCCATTCAAATTCACTACTTTCACATATTGGTAATAGCTTTCCTAGGTGTGACAGCTAAGTTTGGTTTTCAACTTGATTATATCGTGAATCAACTAAAGACTCATTTCAAGATCAAAGCTTATACTCATCACTACTTTCTTTGAGTCTGCTTCTTATTTGTTATTTTATTCATCCTTAACTACTACATCTAGTGATTGAAGTAATTGAGTTAGTGGGATAACCCAGCTTCCCAAGTTTTGTCTATCTATCCCCTATTAAATGTGCATTTACCAAACTACACTGATGCTTTATCCATTCATCATCCATACATAAGTGGAAAACAATGGTTCCTAGTTTCCAGTCCTTAATCTATCACCATTCAGTCATGGAGTGATTTATCTTGTCACCTAATTGAACTTAGAATCAACGAGAAGACAGGCCTGAAAGGGTGATTCCAAAGAGGATTAATTCAAGAGGGAAGACACCCTGATAGGAATAACAACATCCCAAATATTGGTATGTCAGACTGAGAAATGGGGAGAAAGTACTGGCTAAGAATTAACATTCCTCTATGTCTGCTTCCTCACACACGGAAATCAATGTAAGGACACAGCCTCCTACTGCCACTGTGCTTTCTCCACCACCTAAGATTGTGCTCCTTCAACTACGAGCAAAAAGGAATACTTTTTCCTCAGCTATTCCTTCTTGTGATGTATTTAGTCGTACAAATGAAAAAAGGGTGACTAATACAAAGTATTCTATTTTCTCTCTTTTTTGAACAAGAAACAACTTATTTTTATTGTAGTTATTTTACATCTTGACCACAATTTCCATTCCCTTTCTCCTCCTAGTCCCTACCAGCACCACCCCTCTCCCCCACCATCCATTCTTCCTCCGTTTTCTTCAGAAAAGGACTGGCCTCAATGGATATCAGCTAGCCATGGCATACCAAGTGAAACATATTCTTTTGCCCAAAGGTATCTTCCTGTGTATTCTTCAGCTAATAAGGATTTACTCCATGGCTTTGAGCTTTCATTTCTAAAGGCTCAAACACCACTTAAAATGGAATTAAATGAATTCTACTATGCTTCTCTTACTAATGTATCTTTTGTTATAGGACTCCATGGCCCTTAGGATGAGTGAGAAAAGATTTCATACCTTTCCCCTCCTACTGTGCCCATTCCTAAAAGTTTATCCAATTGCCTCTTTCCCTAGAATTTCCTGTACGCTAATCATTTCCTTAACAGTAACTTGCTTAGTCATTAGCCCATGAAACTATATATTCCCACCCCTTAGGCTATTTCTCTCCACACACACATAGGCCTCTGAGACTTCATATCCTACCTTGTACCTTATTTAGTGTTAGTATCTTCACAATGTGCTCAATAGATTTGTTGCACTTTCTGCTTTCTGATTAATAGTTTCAGTGTGGAATTCTGCAGGCTATGCAAATGGCCTTGATTTCTTCAGATCACATAAGGTCAGGGTAAGAGAGTTTACATAGCCTAAAGTAGGAGGCTAAACATGTACTGTCACATGAATGCAAACTTCTTTTTGAACTTCTTTCTGGATAAGAATGAATAAGAACTTCTCATATAGTTGGTCACACAACTTGTACCTAAATTGTTGCTAACATGCTTTAGTATGAATTTGGGTACTGCTAGGCTGAGTTTACCAGAGTCCACTATAATCCCTCAGCATTCATTTATTTTTTTATGGGGCAAACTGTTAATTTAGTAAGTATATGATGAGAACTTGCAATTCTTGCATCCTTCAGAGGTTTTTAAGGTAACACTACTCTGTCATTTCTCAGAGGTGAAATTTCATTTGGATTTGCTGCATTAACTGAGCTTATAAGGGAAGAAGAAATGATTTCGTGTTTTGCATTTAACCCTCCCTTTGTGATAGTATTCTACCTATTCTAATTAGAAAATTTAGGCTTGGAGTCAGGACTACAAGGGAGATTTTATACACATAGTAGGTCTACTCTGATTTCAATCTAGGCCAGGGCTCCATTTATTTGCTTACCTAGCAGAAATGTCATGACAACAGTTCTGTTATCCAGATATCATTATCAACTGATCGTAACAAAGTTCATAGTACTTGGATAGCATTGTGGATACTTGTAGAAACCAAAGGGTAGTTTCCCAAATGGATGATTGCAAGCTCCTTTAGAGGAACTGAAGGAATCTTCAGGGTATTGCTTTGCTTTTGGGTGCAAGATAGGCTCAGAGACAAAACTAGACAAGGGACCATAATTTTTAATAGGGAGGCTGCCATTTCTCAGCATTGCCTGTGAATATTTTGGGTTATGCCAGTAAAAAAAAAAGAATTCTGTTTGATTCTTTTTTATCTTATTCTCAGAGTAGCTTGTCCTGCTAATAATCTCCAAAACTCTTTGCAGATCAGCAGTCCTTACTGTTTGCTACATCAGTCACACATACGTTTCCCTAATAAGAAATAACTAGCATCCAATCTCTTTTACTACCAGATTTTCTTATTACCTTTACCAACAAGTAGCCTAGTTCTGCACTAGCATTTTCTACTGCCAGTCTTAGTATAGGATAGCCAGGAAACTTCCCCATAATGGTACTGTCCTTCTGACTAGCTTATTCTTTTGGTATAGTAAACTGACTGATTTCCGAGTCTTCCTGTGGAAACCATTTGCCTGGTGGGTTTTTCAGGATATCACTACATGTTCTTTCACTGACTTCAACACTTCTGGACACTTACGATCCTTTTTTTCTACTATCTTCCTTGAAACTTCTGATAGTCTTACTTCATGGTGTGCTGATGACCACATTTCTCAACTTTCTAAGAGTCATCCTGACAGCAGGTTAGCACTTCACCTTCCACAGACCTTGGCAAGTTAAACTGTGTATCATAAACCTGTGATGTTATCCTGCATTACTAAACTCCCACTTTCCCAATTTTTACTTTATGCTTTGTTCCTCTTAATCTAGCATATCCAGGATCCAATCCAATAAAGACACTCCTGACTCCAATTAATAAATATTGACTAGAGACTTCAGTTCTTTTGGTACACATTCTAATCCTCTTTGAAAATGAGCAGGGCTTTATTCATCAGGAAATTTTTTTGGAAAGAAAGAAAGAGAGAGAGGGGGTAGGGAGGGAGGGAGGAAGGAAGGAAGGAAGGAAGGAAGGAAGGAAGGAAGGAAGGAAGGAAGGAAGGGAAATCAGACAAAAAAAAACAAAAACTGTATGTAAGTACAGATTCTTGAAGCACAGAACTATCTACAATGTCTCCTAGCTAAACAATAACACTAGACTTTAACAAGGAAGATTAAACCAGTTTTTCATGTCAAGAAAGTTCAGGGGAATTGAAGAAATCAAAATATTCAACTCTCTCCACTCCAGTGTTCTCACCCCTATGCGGAAGGCAGCCCTTCTTCTCAAGCACAACCCTTACCATGGCACAGCCAAGTCACTAAGAGTTAAAATGTCAACCTTCTCTTGGGCTGTGAGGTCCTTTAACCTTTTGTATTCACCTTGAATTCTGGTAAGAAGACACAAAAGTGTTTTTATATGCTACCAAAGATACATGGCATTGACACTCCATCTTTATTCAGAAATAGTACCTCCTTGGGTTTTCACTGTCTTTGTGTAAGGCATTAGTAGCCTAGCCAAAGGGTTGATCTAAGTTGAAGAGTACTTCTTGTATAGCAGTAGTCTGCTCATTTATCTAACAGTACCAATGGCATACCGATTACATGTCAAGAACTAGGCTCTAAACGGAATTAAGATAAAGGTTAGTAATAGGTGGCTTAATTGGAAGGAGTCTTTTATCAATAAACAATTCTCTATTAGTGTCATGTGTCATGTCTCTTAAAAAGTTGGTAAAAGTAGAGGGGTGAATTCAATCTGAGAAGAATAAGCAAGGAAAAATATTAAGGTAGAGTTGCAATATTGCCTTCAGGGAGCTTATCACGATTTAAGAGCCTTTAAATTCATCATAGGGACAGTATTAACAGCCTCTGACATGCTGGAGAAGTAAACTTCGTATTTCTGTCAATAATGAAGTTCAAGTACAATTTGTCATTTAGCATACTTTGCTGATATAGAGATAATTCTTACTTTGAAACAGAAGCATATTTGCATTCATGTTATGGTTCAGATGTGCTTTGTTTCCCCAAAGGTTTCTATGCTGGAAACTAAATAATCAATGTGCTGTATAGGGGTGTTCAGGCAGCTTACTGAAAAGCAATAAGTTGCCCTATTCTCATGAGTAGATTTTGGTTCTTAGGAGTGAGTTAGGCATCATATGGCTGGATTGAGTCCCATGAAAGCAAGTTTTTACAGTGCAAGTGTCTACCCCATGTGCTCGGGTATGCCATCCATGAGTCTAGCTCCCTTTTAATTGTTAACATATTACATTATCCAGAGAATCTTTGTGAAGATACCAATGCTATACTTCTTATAGCCTCCAGCCATCAGAATAATGAGCCAATGTAACTTCATATTTACACATTATCCAGTATCCAGTATTTTGTTATAGTAATACAAAAAGGTCTATGACAATACCTGATTCAGGTTGTATAATATTATAATTTATTTTTCCCTTAATTATACACACATATATATATATATAACAGCATTCATATAGCAATAATATATTCAATTTATTTAACAGTGTCAATGGTATATCAATTATATGTCAGGGATGAAGTAGTATGGATATAGCATTTCAAAAGTAGATACAGTCTGCAAGATAAATATATTGTAGAAAATGCATGGAGCTCTCAAAATAAACATTTTATTTAAAATAATAATAAAATGAATGTTTCAAACAAGAAAGGCACAATCTAAGAGAGAGTTGGGGTGATAACATGTACGGAATGAGACACACTAACAAACACTAGCAAGTACTTGACTAGATGAAGATGGAGATGAGGTTATCAGGGTAGGCTTTTCAGAGGAAGTTGTTCTTGAGACCTGAATAAGATATATGGATACATAAAGATTTTAGAAGATCACTGGAGCTGAGATCAGAGGAAATGAGCCATTAAGAGAGGGCTGTTCAGGGAATACTGGACTTTAAACCAATGGCCAGAAACAGGTACCATGAGGATCCTGAGCTAGGTGTGAGATTGGCATGACCAACTATCATGAAGATGGGTGGGACAGGATCCTTCCAATCTCCATCTGTACCCCAGAGCTAAGGCTGTCCCACAGCTCTCCACACCCAAATCCCACCCAGGAGAGAGCTGGTCTCCCTAGGAGTGCTGACACACCTAAGATCACAGGCTCACAGGCCCACAGGAGGGACAATCTCCAGTCAGAAACAGCAAATCAAACTAACACCAGAGGTAATCAGGTGATAAGAGGCAAGTGCAAGAACCTAAGTAACAGAAATCAAGGCTATTTGGCATCATTAGAACCCAGTTCTCCCACCACAGCAAGATCTGGATATGCCAACACTGAAAAAGCAAGACTGGGATTTAAAATCACACCTCATGATGATGATAGAGGACTTTAAGAAGGCTGTAAATAACTCCCTTAATGAAATACAGAAGAACACAGGTAAACAGCGAGAAGAACTTATGAGAGAACACAAAAATTCCTTAAAGAATTACAGGAAAACACAACCAAACAGGTGAAGAAATTGAACGAAACCATCTAGGATCGAAAAATGGAAATAGAAACAATAAAGAAATCATAAAGGAGACAACCCTGGAGATAGAAAACCTAGGAAAGAGATCAGGAGTCATAGATACAAGCATCACCAACAAAATACAAGAAATAAAAGAGAGAATTTCATTTCTCTGATCACTAAGGACTTTGAATATTTCTTTAGGTGCTTCTCAGACATTAGAGATTCCTCAGTTGTGAAATCTCAGTTTAGTTCTATACTCCATTTTTTGATTGGGTTGGTTGGGGTTTTGTTTTTGTTTTTGTTTCTTTTTGTTTTTGTTTTTTTGGTGATTAACTTCTTGAGTTCTTCATATATTTTGGATATTAGCCCTCTATCTGATGTGGGATTAGTGAAGTTTTTTTTTTTACCCAACCTGTAGGTTGCCAATTTGTCTTATTAACTATGCCCTTTGCTTTAATGAAGTTTTCCAGTTTCATGAGGTCCCATTTATCAATTATTGATCTTAGAGCATGAGCCATTGGAATTGTTTGGGAAATTTCCCCCTGTGCCAATGAGTTCAAGGCTCTTTCCCACTTTCTCTTTTATTAGATTCAGTGTACCTGGTTTTATGCTGAGGTTCTTGATCCACTTGGACTTGACCTTTGTACAAGGTGACAAATATGGTTCTATTTTCATTTTTCTACATACAGACAGCCAGTTAGACCAGCACCATTTATTGAAGATGATCAAAACGACCCTGAGATTCCACCTTACACCAATCAAAATGGCTAAGATCAAAACCACAGGTGACAACACATGTTGGAGAGGATATGGAGAAAGAGGAACACTTCTTCATTGCTGGTGGGATTGCAAACTGGTACAACCATACTGGAAATCAATCTAGAGGTTCCTCAGAAATTTGGAAATAGATCTACCTGAAGACCCAGCTATACCACTCTTGGGAATATACCCAAAATATGCCCCACCATGTCACAGGGACACGTATTCCACAATGTTCATAGTGGTGTCATTTGTGATAGCCAGAAGCTGGAAACAACCCAGATGTCCCATGATAGAAGAATGGATACAGAAAATGTGGTTCATTTACACAATGGAATACTACTCAGCTATTAAGAATGAGGACATCCTGAGATTTGCAGGCAAATGGATGGAANTAGAAAATATCATCCTGAGTGAGGTAACTCAGACCCAAAAGGACATGTATGGTATATACTCACTAATAAGTGTATGCTAGCCAAAACAACAACAACAACAACAACAACAACAACAACAACAACAACAAAACTACAGAATACACAAGATCCAGTCCACCGAACTCAAAAAGGTCAACAATCTAAAGTGGCCAAGTGAAGACACCTCAGTCCCACTTGGGAGCCAAAAGAAAACAATCACAAGTGAGGAGGGAGAGAGGGGCCTGGGAGGGACGTACGGGAGGGGGGAGTAAGAGGGGGAAGGGAATCTGATCTGGTATTGGGTGAGGAAAAAGGACTGAAGCCCTGAGGGTCAGCAGAAAGAATGGAAACAGGCAACCTCAGGAGATAGAAGGTTGGGGGAACCCTCCAGAATGCACTAAAGACCTGAGAAGTAATTCCTTTTCCTTAATATCTTGTAACATCAATGGACTCAACTCCCCAATAAAAAGGCCTAGACTAACAGACTGAATAGATAAACAGGACCCAGCATTTTACTACATACAGGAAACGCACCTCAGTGACAAAGACAGAAACTACCTCAGAGGAAAAGGCTGGAAAAAAAATTTCAAAGCAAATGGTCCCAAGAATCAAGCTGGAGTAGCCATTCTAATATCAAATAAAATCTACTTTTTTTTTCTAAATTAGCATTGAGGAATTGCCTTTATTTCTTTTTTTAACTTATTTTATTAGATATTTTCTTCATTTACATTTCAAATGCTATCCCGAATGTCCCCTATACCCTCCCCCCACCCTACTCCCCTGCCCACCCATTCCCACTTCTTGGCCCTGGCATTCCCCTGTATGGGGTATATAAAGTTTGCAAGACCAAGGGGCATCTCTTCCCAGCAATGGTTGACTAGGCCATCTTCTGCTATATATGCAGCTAGAGACACGAGCTCTGGGGGTACTGATTAGTTCATGTTATTGTTTCACCTATATGGTTGTAGACCCCTTCAGTTCCTTGGGTAATTTCTCTAGCTCCTCCATTGGGGTAGAGACTCTGTGTTCTATCGTATAGATGACTGTGGGCATCCACTTCTATATTTGCCAGGCATTGGCATAGCCTCACAGAGATAGCTATGTCAGTGTCCTTTCAGCAAGATCTTGCTGGTATAAAATCTACTTTCAACCAAAAGATATCAAAAAAGATAAGGAAGGACACTTCATACTCATCAAAGAGAAGAGAAGAGAAGAGAAGAGAAGAGAAGAGAAGAGAAGAGAAGAGAAGAGAAGAGAAGAGAAGAGAAGAAAGACTAGAGAGAAAGAGAGTAAGAGAGAGGAAAAAGGAGAGGAGAAGACAAAGAGAAAGGAAAGAGGAGAGAGGAGTGAGAGAAGTGAGAGGTAAGAGAGACAAGTAAGAAAGCAAGAAGAAAGAGAGCAAGCAGGGATTGAACAGCCCTTTTTATGGTCTTCACTGTTGCTAGGTAACTGGGGAGGAGTTTAGCCTGAAGGTCAGAAGCTTGGGCCATTGCCTATGTGACTTATAGCCATGCTTCTCTTGTGGGGGCTGTGGAGAGTGGTAACTTAGGCAAGACCCAGAGTTTTAGGAGCATAAGGGAATGCCTACCATGTCATGTAAGTGAATTATGACTTCGGGGTTCAGACCTCAGCTCGATTGGAGACCAGCCTGTCTGTGCATAGCCCAGTGCCCCACAGATTGGCAGGATTAATATAGTAAAAATGGCCACCTTGGTGAAAGCAATCTACACATTCAATGCAATCCCCATCAAAATTCCAACTCAATTATTCATAGAGTTAGAAAAAGCAATTTGCAAATTCATTTAGAATAACAAAAACCCAGCATAGCGAAAACTATTCTCAACAATAAAAGAACTTCTGGAGGGAATCACCATCCCTGACATCAAGTTGTATTACAGAGCAATAGTGATTAAAAACTGTATAATATTGGTACAGAGACAGGCAGGTAGAACAATGGAACAGAATTGAAGATCCAGAAATGAACCCACACACCTATGGTCACTTTGTCTTTGACAAAGGAGCTAAAACCATCCATTGGAAAAAAGAGCATTTTCAACAAATGTTTCTGGTTCAATTGAAGGTCAGCATGTAGAAGAATGAAAATCGATCCATTATTTTGCCCTTGTACAAAGCTCAAGTCCAAGTGGATCAAGGACCTCCACATAAAACCAGATACACTGAAACTAATAGAAGAGAAAGTGGGAAAGAGCCTTGACCACATGGACACAGGGAAAAAAATCCTGAACAGAACACCAATGACTTATGCTCCAATGTCTAACAATAGACAAATGGAATCTCATAAAATTCCAAAGCTTCGGTAAGGCAAAGGAGAAAATGGCAACCAACAAATTGGGAGAAGATATTTACCAACCCTAAATCTGGTAGAATGCTAATATCCAATATATATAAAGAACTCTAGAAGTTGGACTCCAGAGAACCAAATAACCCTATTAAACAATGGGGTACAAAGCTAAACAAAGAATTCTCATCTGAGGAATATTTAATGGCTGAGAAGTACCTAGAGAAATGTTCAACATCCGTAGTCATCAGGGAAATGTAAATCAAAACAAACCTGAGATTCCATCTCACACCAGTCAGAATGGTTAAGATCAAAATCTCAGATGACAGCAGATGCTGGCAAGGATGTGGAGAAAGAGGAACACTTTTCCATTGTTGGTGGGATTGTAAGCTGGTACAACCCCTCTGGAAATCAGTCTGGCAGATTTTCAGAAAATTGGACATAGTGCTACCTAAGGACCCAGCTATAACACTCCTGGGCCTATACCGCCACCCCCCCCCCCAAAAAAAAGATGCTCCAACCTATAACAAGGACACATGCTCCACTATGTTCATAGCAGCCTTATTTATAATAGCCAGAAGTTGGGAAGAACCCAGATGTCCCTCAACAGAGTAATAGATACAGAAAATGTGGTACATTTACACAATGGAGTACTACTCAGCTATTAAAAACAATGAATTCATGAAATTCTTAGGCAAATGGATGTAACTTGAAAATACCATCTTGAGTGAGGTAACCCAATCACAAAAGAACACACATGGTAGGCACTCACTGATGAGTGGATATTAGCCCCAAAGCTCAAAATACCCAAGATACAATTCATAGAACACATGAAGCTCAAGAAGAAGGAAGACCAACGTGTATATGCGTCAGTACTACTTAGAAGGGGGAATAAAATATTCAAGGGAGGAAATACAGAGACAAAATGTGGTGCAGAGCTTGAATGAAAGGCCATACAGAGACTGCCCCACCTGGAGATCCATCCCATATACAGTTTCCAAACCCAGACACTATTGTGGATGCCAAAGAGTGCTTGCTGGTAGGAGCCTGATATAGCTGTGTCCTGGTAGGCTTTGCCAGAGCCTGACAAATACAGAGGCAGATGCTCACAGCCAACTACTGGACTGAGCATGGGATCTCCAATGGAGGAATTAGAAAAAAGACTGAAGGAGCTGAATGGGTTTGCAACCTATAGGGTTAACAACAATATCAGCCAACCAGACCCCCCTCCCCCAGAGCTCCCAGGAGCCAAACCACCAACCTAAGAGTACACATGGAGGTATTCATGGCTCCAGCTACATATGTAGCAGAGAATGGCCTTGGGAGGAGGGGCCCATGGTGCTGGTATACCTCAGTGTAGGGGAATGCCAGGGTGGGAGTGGGTAGGTGAGTGTGGAAACACCCTCATAAAAGCATGGATGGGGGGATGGGTTAGGGGCTTTGCAGAGGGGAAACCAGGAAAGGGGATAACATTTGAAATGTAAATAAAGAACATATCCAATTTAAAAAAGGTGAGTAAGTCAGACAAACTAGCACTGGAGATTAGGCATAATGAACTTTACATTGTCCTTGAAGCCTTTCCTGATTTACTTTGTACTTAAGGGCGATGGGAAGGCAGCAGCAGCACCCTTTGAGCAGAGTAATGGTAAACCCAATGGTTTAAAAGAACCATTTTTAAAGAGCTATGGATACCCTTTATAAAGTAGAATACACAGCGTCAAGGTATAAATAGGGGTGGCAGTCAGAAAAGTATAGTAGTAGCTCAGGAAGAGTGACAGTAGCTATCATGATCACAGCATGGAGATCCTAGCGGTTTATTAGACTCATATTTTGAAAGTGAAGTGAAAAGGTTTCACTAATAGGGCTAATGGAAGGTGTGAGGGGACTTGGATTAGCAACATTATAATAAAAATGCATGTATCAAATCATAATTTAAGCAATGTATAGATTGCAGAAAGAGCTTACTGAAAGCCAATCACCAAGGTTGCATTGTGTGCTTGTGTGAGTGTATGTGTGTGTGCATGTGTGTGAGTGTGTGTGTGCTTGTGTGTGAGTTTGTGTGCTTGTGTGCTTGTGTGAGTTTATGTGTGGGTGCATGTGTGTGAGTGTGTGTGCTTGTGTGAATGTGTGAGTGTGTGTGTGCATGTGTGTGAGTGTGTGTGAGTGTGTGTATGTGCATGTGTGTGTGCTTGTGTGAATGTGTGTGTGCTTGTGTGAGTGTATGTGTGTGTGCATGTGTGTGAGTGTGTGTGCTTGTGTGAATGTGTGAGTGTGTGTGCTTGTGTGAGTGTATGTGAGTGTGTGTGTGAGTGTGCATGTGTGTGCATGTGTGTGAGTGTGTGTCCTTGTATGATTGTGTGAGTGTGTGTGCTTATGTGAGTGTGTTTGTGTGAGTGTGTGTGTGTATGTGAGTGAGTGTGTGTGTGTGTTGTGTGGTGGGTCAAAGAGGGGGAAGGAGGGAGAGAAAGAGAGAGAGAGAGAGAGAGAGAGAGAGAGAGAGAGAGAGAGAGAGAGAGAGAATGGATAACATAAAGAAATATAAAGATACAAGGAGTAATTTCTCCCACTGAAGATAATCTGATTCTATGATTGGCCAAAGGCAACATGTACTGTTTTCATTGACTGTATGAGAGGTCTTCACTTTGTTAAAATTGCACCTGAAGCATACACTCTGGCACACATGAAGGCACCCTGTCTCCCTTTGTCAAACCCACTTGGTAGCTTCTGAAGTAATAATGAATGTTACAGTTCCTGAGGCTGTTGAACTTCTTGCACTAACTAACTGCACAGGTGCAAGAGACGAGCAAGCATAACCACAGCTGCCGTTGTGGCTGGACACCCTGACCTGTATTGGGCCTTTTGCACTTCCCAGGTGGGAGGCCATTCCAAAAGCAAAGCCATCCCACTGGCACTGGGCTGGAGCACAATTGATTTCCTTTGTGGAACTAGCCACAGAGAAATCCTTCATGTATGCTCCCAGACTCAGTTTCAAGTGGTTGTAAAGTGCTGACACGTAGCATGGAAGTGATACTGTTGGAACATTCTGGAATTTCAAAGCACCATTTGATGGGACGGATGCAGAGAAAGCAGAGGTTAGATAAAGGAGGAAATTTGTCTCAGAGTAGAAAAGATTAGACATTTATATCTTTACTTTATCTTTTTAATCTTTAATGTATTCTCTGATATTTTTATAGATATATGTTTTGATCATATATGTGTCCAATTTTCCTCATCCATCGCCCCTGCACTCCTTTCCAACAGCACATAGCTGTCTTTAGACCTCCCACCTAGTCAAATTAGTCCTGCTCATATGAGGATAGTGGGGGACCATGGCCTCACCCCTAAAGAAAAATGATTTTCCTTCCCTTAGCAACTACAAATTGCTCCTCATCTAGGAGTGGGGTTCCTTGGACTTTTCTGCCCCATTTATGCTCAATGTTTGTCTGACTTAAATTTGTACAGGTCTTGTGCTGGCAACCCCAGCTACAGTGACTTCCTGGGTACCACAGCCACATCATGTCTGTAAGGCAAGATTTTCCAGCACTCTTTCCCACCCTCTGGGTCTGACATTCTTTCTGCCCCTTCTGCTTCTACTCTCTCTTTCTGGATTTTTCCAGAGTCATGTGTATGCCAGTGTATGTATGCAAGCATGTGGGTGTGACATGTGTCCTATTTAGGGCAGGACACTCACAGTCACAAATTCTCATCTATTTGGCCAGTTGTAAGTCTGTGTACTAACCATTTTCCATTGCAAAGAGCATCTTCGCAGATCACAGTTGAATAGCATGAATTCTTGGGTATAGACACAAATATTTAGAGGGCAATTTGACAAAATGACCTTTTAGGAAAATAACAATAGTAAGTTCCTCCCATACACATGCCCAAGGCTTTTGACCAGTTTTACAGTGACAGGCCTGAACTTCCATGTATAAAGCATGCCTCGAGTTCCACCAGAAAGCCATTGGCAACATCTGTAACAGCCATAGCATACTGATAGGTCAGTGATATACCTTGCATGTACAATGCTGGAGATGCCCATGGATGCCCTCATTCCTCAGTTATGTGAATAGTGGATCCTAGCCCTGAATATCTTCTTATTATTTCACTTTAGAACACATGTAGAAGTGAGGAAACTTGAAAGGGGCCAGGATGGATTGTGATGGCAATTTTTGGTGTCAACTTGACTACACATGGAATTACCTAAAAACCTAACATACTGGGTACAGTTGTGAGAGGTTTTTCTTAATTAAATCATTTGAAATAGAAGAACCACCTTTAATCTGTATCTTTTGAATGGGAAGCTGTACCTTTAATCTGGGGCATACCTTGTGGTAGCATCCCGTATAAAGGACATGGAAGAAGGATTGCTTGCCATCCCTCTGGCTGAAAAATCCATCCTTTCACTGGCATTACAGTCTGCTTCTTCAGAATTTTGGTATATATTGAAGATCAGGTGAAATGTCCAGCCTTATGAATTGAATAACTACTAAAATATTAGATTCTTCATAAGAAGACATCCATTTGTTGGACTAGCTGGACTGTAGCCTGTAAGCCACTCGAATAAATCATATATATATATATATATATATATATTCATTCTATAAGTTCTGTTTCTCTACAGAATCATGGGAGACATATGCATTAAAGAATAGTGCATAGTAAAACAATGAAAAAAACTAGAGAGGGTGTCAATAGGGGAGGAATAGTTTAAGAAAGAGAATGGGCAGATGAGAAAACAAAGGAGTAAAAATGGGATAAAGTGAATAAATCAAAGTGAAATGTGTATTAAAAGACATACAGAAACCTACTCTCTGGCTACCTGATTGGATTGGTATGAAAGAATTGAGGGAACACACAGTGTTAAAGGTTTAAGTGGAGATGCAGTTGGGGAAATTAGGGGTGAAAAGGGGATTGAGAAGTAGTTTGCCAAACTTAAGAATATATGAAAGGCTATGAAATCCCAGCACTGTGTAAATTAATTACACACTATAATTTTTAAAATGAATTTGCATGGCTCAGTGGGTAGATGTGTTTGTCATCAAGCCTTATAACCTGAGCTCTCTACTCAGGAACAATGGGGTTGAAAGAGCGAACTGACTCTCACAAGTTATCTTCTGACCTCCACACATAAACACACATTCAATGTGTGTAAACACACACACTATAAGTAAACAAGTTATTAAATAAAATGTAAATATAGGTAGGTGTTTGAATGGAGGTGCCCTGCATGGGCAGCAGTGCTGCATAAGAAGGCATGGTGTATTCATTGACAATCTCAATGCCAGACATGTGATAAATCCCTAGGAGTTATTGGGCTTGGTAGCCACATAGGTCTCCTAAACAACACAGGCTATTGCCATTGCTCTTGATAACCCACTATAACTAGATAGTAAGATCCTATTGCTGAAAGCACCACACATATCAGTTGCAAAATGTAGAGAAATCAATTTCAAACTGCAGGGCAAATCTTGTCCCTGGCTAGATTACACAGTGCTATACTAGCTCATTTTGTATCATACTCTATTGAAACTTTCTCTTTCAATGCCTCTGTATCCCAGACCTGTCTTGCTCATTATCAGTAGACTTACTGCTACCTGGATGGTTGGTTTCAGGACAGTATTGTGGAAGCAGGAATGAGCAAACGAACCTAAGTTAACCCCAGAGTCCGGCAGCTAATCCACGTTGTCAATATTTGTATCAGTAATATGGCATTGCCATTTCCAGTCCCGTTTTTGTATTTGATGCCTGGTTCACTCAAAGTCAGACTCCAGCTTTACACTGTGAGTGAGGCATGTGGCTCAGGAGAAATGAGCAGTAACTAGGAGGAAGCTAGCCCACTGCTGCAAATAGTTGCTTTGATTGCTATGTTGTACTCAGTTGCCTAATCTCGTGTGTTTGTGTGTGTGTGTGTGTGTGTGTGTGTGTGTGTGCGCGCGAACTCACGCATGCATGCATGCATGCATGCATAGGATACATGCACATTTGTGCATCTGTGTGTAAAGGCCAAAGGTCAATATTGAGTGTCTTCCTCTATCACTCTCTCTATTGTTTTTGTGACAGGGTTTCTCTCTGAGTGTAAAACTCATTGATTCCTGAAGACTCTCTTGCCATTGAACTCTGAGTGTCTGCCTGTCCCCACCCCACCATCTCTATGGTTACAGACAATTACCATAGCTACTCAGCTTTTTTCTCCATTTATTTATTTATTTATTTATTTATTTATTTATTTATTTATTCAATTTACATCCCAATTGCAGTCCCCTTCTCCATCTCCCCCTCATACAGCTCTTCTGCCACCCTTCTCTGAAATGGGGGATCCGCTCCCTCCAGGTACCAACCCATGCTGTCACATCATGTCACTGTAGGACTAAACAACCCTCTCCACTGCACATATACAGCAGATGTGCCCCGTGCTCTTCATNCAAGTCCCCCAACAACTGGAGTGGGGGCTGTCCCTGACTGTTGACTGCCCNTGTGTCCTATTCTCCTAACTGGACTGCCTTGGCTGGCTCCTTGCCTTTTCTATACATAGACATTAAGTATTCTAAATTCAGATGTTCATGCTTGTACGGCAAGCATTTTTTTTTTTTTGTTAAGTATTCTAAATTCAGATGTTCATGCTTGTACGGCAAGCATTTTTACCAAGTGAATTATCCCTCAGCCCCACTCAATTGCCATAGCTTTATTTTTATGTATTGCCAGCAGAATAAATAGAAGAGCATACTAATGCCCAAGACACAATCATGTCTCTCCTGAGCTGTGGCCATCAGCCTGAAACCTGAGAGACTGGAGTGGTGGGCAAACTTATCTCACCTTACTCTCCATTTAGTCACCTCCAGAGTAGGGGTAAAAAGCCAGCACAGTTGTTTGATGTCATGAATTCAAAATACCCAAGTGATTGACTCAATTTTTCACTACTTATATAATCAGCACTCAGATGTAATCAGCATCTGTTCTTTCCATAAGGTATCAGGAGGCTCTTTGTCACCTCTCAAATGCTCCCTTTTTAAAAGATTATAAACATTCAACACCTTAAATCAATCGTCATTGGAGATTTTCTCACACAAACCTCTCCAGTGATGCTCTAGCCCTCCCCCTTGCCTTGGCAGCTGTGTGCCCCCAAAGACTTTCCCTCTAATAAAGGCTAAAATCCATTTTGAATTTTCACATAAGCAAACATGGGACCGTGTGGATCAGCATTCATTCCTGATTGGATGAGGCATTGAAGGTTTCTACAGACTTCCCAAAGTACCACTAAGTCAAACAATGACACTGAATAAGACCTCGCATCAGACAAAGGCATATCAGGAGTCAGGAGTCGGCACAAGGTGTCATGTAGGTTGGTTCAACTAGTGAGGTGATTTAGGAAAGGTTGACTCTCCAGGCTTTACAAACAAGGGACAGCACAAAAGAAAATAAGAAAAAACACAGAAGGAACTTGAGATAATATCTGCAGAAAAAGAAATGTCCTTTGCTGATGGATTCGTTATTTTTTCTAAACATCCGTGTATGGAAAGCTGTCAATGTGGCACTCTTTGGTCTGGCATATAATCTTCAGTATACAAACGTGTAGTTTTAAATTTTCTTTTAACAAATCAATGAAATGCATAATAGTTCCATGTCTAACAGCATAATGCAATGAGTTAAAAGCCTAATAGCTGTGTTCCTGGGTAGCATAGCCATAAGTGAGCTACTCAGTCTTTTCCAATGAGTGAAAGAAACGAGTGGTTTTATACCAACCACTTCTGCTTCCTATTATAATACAATTCTTCCCGTCACCAGCAGCCTGAAATTATAAAGAGCAAAACATTTAATGAACGTGCTCTCATTAACCGATGCATATCCAGTAACGCTGGGGGAGAGAGAGAAAGCCAAGACTCACAGTTTGAATGGTCCTAGAACAACCTTAACAGCAGCTTGTTAACAATCAGACTGAGGGGTATTACACTGTTTCAGCAATTTGGAAGCAATTTATTTTATTTATTCTCACCACTGCACTTTTTGGACCTATAATATATTCCATCCATCAGAAAGCTTTATCTCAGCTGGAAAACATGAATTCTTATTTTGGCTTCTAAAACTCCAATTCTTTCCTCGAGTCTAAGTGCCTTTAAAAATTGAAATGCTCATGGTTGACATTTATTCTTATAGGTAAAATACATACTTACATTCATATTTCAGAAGAGTGTGCATTTAAATTCATACCCAGAAAAAAATAAATGATAAAAATAAATAAAATGAAATTCACACCTTGTCAAGAGTATAATTGAAAATGAAAACTTTCCTCCATTCCTTTGCTTTCAGCTTGCATAATAAGTTTCTTATTTACTGTCTATCATAAGTATACTATAAGTCCACATCTGTAAAGACCAAGTGGCACTGCTACAGGATGCTTTATCTAACATTGGTATTATTCTATGAGTAATCTGATTTGTAGTTCTCATTTCTAGCTAAGAAGAATAAAGATGCTTGAGCTTGAATGTATAAGGATGGGCACATCTTGAAAGTCCCCTGAGGAAAGTAATTAAACAAAACCATGAAGTACGGTGTCATCAGATGATGTATATTTGTCTGAATGGATGCATAGCTGATTCCTTTCATTTTTGATAGTAAAACTGTGACAATACACAGCATAACTGAGCAATTAAGTGTTTACTTAGCAAGTGGATATAATATGGTGTTATATACTAGACCAAATTGTAGCATATACTTCCACACATCTATTTCCACGCATCTATCTAATGATTACAGAAATACAAGTTTGGGGTATCTATTCATATCTAATCCAGTGATGGAGTATTAAAGAGAGTTCCATTCTGCTTGATTATTTTGTAATTATTTTCGCAGACACTTTTCATAGATACCACTACATAAAAATGTGTCCTGATAATCGTGGCTGAGAGATGGAGAAACATCCCCAAAGATGAGCCCCCTGTTTGTCCCAAAACCAAGTGGCCAGCCCTAAAAACATACTAAAATATATACATATAAACAATGCTAGATGGACTCAGCAAGTTATGTATGAAACAGAGGCCATGAATTTGAGAGGGAACAAGACGGAAAACAGAAAAAGCTGGAGGGAGGAGAAGGAGAGGAAAAGCCATTTAAATACAATACTCATATATGAAATTTAAAAGAACTACAGAAGGAAAAATGTGACCCAAAATACAAACACACAAAAAAATCATTCTGAGTGCTGATAGAAACTGTTCAAGTTATACATGGATAAATAAATATACATTGTTTTTATTTCAATACATAACCTCTGTCTATATTAGTATCACTAAGATAACTTCCTATAAAACATATACATGCACTTGAAACCCAGAAGCCAAATTTGATGTTTTATGGGTGGTAGGCAAAGTTTCAGAATGGCAAGTTACAAAGTAATGCTTATTGAACTACAACAATAAGTACGTTGTTGGTCAAAAGATAAATGTATACATATATCTGTAGAAAGAATAATAGAGTGATGACAGATAAATGCATATTTACATATATAGAAAAATGAGAGACAGACAGACACAGACACGGAGACAAATTATAAAATACAGTACTGGGGACAAGACATACTAACTGGATTAGATCCAGATTTTCAAAAAGTATCTCTCAAGCAACAGTGCCTGCGTCTGTGTCTACAAGCTTACCAAACTATTTTGCCTAAATTCACGAGTGAGTTTAATGAACGAGGCACTTGACTCCCTGCCACCTTTGTCTGACCAAAACCACCTGTTAAGGCACTTATGCAAAGCCTTGCTTTCCTGATCTTCCCAAACACTTTCCCTTTCTATAGCTCTGCTCAGTTGGCTCCTCCAAGCAGCCTTTACTGGTTCAATTGGTTTCTCAATTGTGATTGGAGTTAAGGAATAACCATTTGTTCCCCAGGACACACATTTTCCTGGGATTGAGTGAGTTACAGTAATCGACTGAGCTGATGGATGCCCTGGGCAGAACCACTGGAAGGCCCCGGAGGAGCAGATTAAACTCGTGAGCATCCTAAGAAATCTGCCACAATCTAAAACTCCATGAGCTGCTAGTTTGGCATTCATTCCACCATTTCATAGCCAACACTCTGCTTCTGAGATAAAGAACTGAAATACTCAGCCATAATTTCTCTTGAGACTAGCCAATAAACTGCCGTGGATCAAGCCAACCCACAATTCTTTAAGAAACGGCCACTCAATGGCAATGTACTGTTCATCTTACTCTGAGCTAAATATCTTTGATATGTGTGACGAGAAGGGAAATGCAATTGTGCAATTTTTAATTGAGATGTGCTCATTTCCATTTTAATCGTTAATACAGTTCTCTATAGGAAACAACACATCCATGGGAAAGAAGAGGGAAAAACCCAAGAGTGCATGCTTAGAAGACTCACTTGCTTTCTTTAAGCATGAGATACCCACCACCTTCCACAAGATGGCAGGCAGTTTTCATTTTACTATTGGTGATCAAGAGGAAATTGTTCCACTTGCAAATGACAACAACCCCAGGTAGCTAGGGTGACATTTGCTTTACATTATGATACACGCTAATTAATCATTAGTGATCCCAGAAGTAAGTCTGCTAAAAATCCTTTGCAATGGCTTTTCCCAGCAGGGGCTTTCAATATTGATACTATTACATGCACATATGTTCAGCCAGTATATGTTCTAGCCATGGTTTTAAGCTTTTAAGGTATTTTAATTAATATTGCCTCAATTAATATTTACATCTCATTCATAAGGGAAAACAGCAAGGCTAGTAAAAATCAAAACAGGAAGGAAAAACAATAAACAGGGCTTTGCAGAGCTGAAGGCAGCTGCCAAACTTCCAGCACGAGGCACCTCTGTCTTCAGGCATCTAACATCTTCAACTTTGTCTCTGGCCTACCTTTCAGTTACTAAAACAAACATCTGCTTTAAAAAACCAAAAAAGAAAAAACCCAAGAACAAAACAAAACAAAACAAAAAACCTGGGCTGGCACTGCCACTGGACACAGCTTGTATTCTACGACATTAAAGCACAAAAGTTAAAACAAAAACAAACAAATACATACATACACAAAACCCAGCTTCTCCTGTATCCCAAATTGGCCTCTATTTTATAGCTGAGGCTAAGTTTGCACTCCTAATCCTCCTGCCTCTACCCTTGCCCAGACAGCGTTTGGATGGCACACACACTCTCTTGCCCAGTTGTATGCAGTGCTGAAGAAGGAACTCAAAACTTCTTGTGTGAGACATAACTACTCACTCTATGAACTGAACTACCATTCTTTGTCCCCTCAACTGACAAGAAATGCGCTCATATTGTCCTCAAACATCGACATGATTCCTCTGTGAAAGCTGCGTTGTGCTATGCAAGTGTGCTGAGCTTCAGCTGTGATCCAAGCTGTAGAAAGTAAGCACTGATTTTCTCCTTGCCTACAAAGAGTCTTCCAAAAGAGCTTCATCAACTTTCTCCTTGCCTACAAAGAGTCTTCCAAAAGAGCTTCATCAACTATCTGAGCAGCTACTGCTGGCCTAGTTTCTTCCACCACTCGAAGCTGTACCCAAGCTAAAATTATCTGCGAGTGTCCACTCTATTGGTGGTGGGTGGGAAGTGTGGGTTTTAGACTCTCACCTTGTTATCCATTTGAACTGGCTATTTCCCACTCAGTCCAGCTACATGCCCACCCCAGTCCACGCTAGTTCATCTCTTGAACTTTTTCTTTTATTCTCTCACTGTGACTTAGCTTTCCTCTGATAATGACACCTCCCTCACAACAGTGTTTCCCGAACTATAATGTACACAGGAGTCACCTGGCGATCTTGCTAGAATTCAAATGATAGCTCAGTAGGACAGCAGTGGGACCTCAGCGTGTGCCCTTCTAACCTGCACTCAGATGATCCAGGAGCATGTCAGTCCACTGGCCACACTGAACTTAGTAAATCTCTGGGAATTTCTTTGTTTTTTTTTTGTTTTTGTTTGTTGTTTGTTTGTTTGTTTTTGTTTTTGTTTTTTGTTGTTTTTTGTTTTTGTCTATATGGTTTTTTTAATTGCACATATGATGAAATAGAGGAGCCGGGCAGGAATTTTCTAATCCCATGTTGACTAGTCTAGAGCTCTTTCCACCAAGAACTCCTCTTTTGAAGGCCTCCTCATCCAACTCATAAATTAAAATGTCTTTACTGTTTCACTAAATCTCCATCTCAGGCATTTCATTGCATTCCAGAAAGTTCTGGAACCCATATTGCCATTTTCTTTCCATCATATCTTCTTGAAGTTTCACTTTCATGTGACTACTTCATTCAACCCTGGTCAGTCTTATTTCAATAATTTTCATCTCTATTCCAATCTGCTCTGCCAGGGCAGTTATGCCATGAACATTCTCATCACCTAACACCAATTTTACACTAGAATCTTAATCCGTAAAACACTCCTGTCTTATTTCCAACAGGAGCCTTCTGACTCTACACTCCCTCACTCCACTGGACTGTCACCCTCCATATTTTTATGTTTTTAACACTCGCTGTGGCCTCCATTTTTAGCAGTCTATAGATTGAGACTGCTGAATGCCTTTTGATCTGTAACCAATAACAATCTGTTTCCCCTTATTTCGTCTTTTTCTGATACTACTGTGCTAAATGCAATAAAAATGCCCCATACCTATTATTCCACTCATTCTCACCTATAAAGATTGTAGTGAACACTCAGACCACTCATCCTACAGAGTGACCCCCACTGTGTAGCCATACATTCCAATTTGCAACACTGCTACAAGACCCTAACTTGCCTTCTGACTTCTCCCTTGAATTTTCAAACTGCCAAGGTATAAAATATAGCTGTCTTTAGTTCTGTCCCTTCTACCTCAGTCTTTTGGTTATCTTTGCTCTATCTCCTTTTCTTTTTTTTATTGTTTTTGTCTTAGATTTATCTTCCAAAGTCCATCTTAACAACTTGTAGCATTCCAATACAGTTCCTCTTACCTTTTTCTGTATAGTCTTTTTCTTTAAGACTTTGAGTCTACCCTGATGTGTTTCAAGGTTTTCAGCTCTGATGCTTTACTTATGCATTGGGTTTTACTGCCACCCAGTACACATTCTCACATCTCACTTACTCACCGTGATCTAACCTAACCAACAATGGTCTCAAGAATCTTACTTCTTGCTCATTCATGAAACAGCCTACATTATATTACTAAACATTGTTCACACTGCTGGGAATGAAATCCAGGACTACACACATGTGAAGGCAAGCTCTCTAACACACATCCACAGCCTTAGAAACTTTCAAAACTGATGCCCTCTTTTTCTTCCCCAAATCATCCATTGTCTTTTGAATTCCCTGTAAATGTATGCCATCCCATAAATCAATGTCAAACTTACGGTGTGGTCTCTACCTTTACCATTTTGGCAATGACCTTTTAATTTCTACCACTCTGTGGTGAAAACATTTTCTGTTCATCACCCTGCCTCTCTATTCTATTTATTTATATCTTCTACCATGATTAATCACTTCATCAAACTTTTAATGTCAATGTCTCAAAGGCTACACCCTTATGTGTCTGCTTCATGCTCTGCATTTTCTATTTTATCCTTTTCCTCCTGGGCTATCATAAACAGTCTTATAAATGTAAAACAAATTACTGCTTTTTTGTTTTTTGGAGATTTTTGTTTTGTTTTGTTTTTTGGTTTTGGGGTTTTTTGCTTTTGTTTTTGTTTTTTTTAAGGCAGGGTCTCACTATGTATCATTGGCTCTCCTGGAACTCACTATGAAGATAAAGCTGGCCTCAAACTCAGAGAGATTCACTTGCCTCTTAAAAGCCAAGATTACAAGTGTGCGCCACTATACTCATTCTAAAATAATACTTTAAAGTAAAAATAATTATCTTGATTTCAATGTTTTTCATATAACATATGTACTAGCTTTTCATATAGCATTTTTACTTTGTACATTCATTGGTATCTACCTACCCCCTTCCACTAACATTCTTAATACTGCTGGACTGTCAGGTTTTTGAAAACTGATTGCTATGTCTCTTGTGAATGTTCACAAAGCACTTGGAACACAGTAAATGCTCAATGCACTTTAAAATAAGTGAACCGTCAAATATAAAGCAAGCAACACCATATTCAGAAGTCTCAGCCAATGATTTTTCCTCTTCAATACTTGCCTATCCATGGTTATAGAACCAACACATCGAGCTTAGCATGGTTCGAGCCAAAATCATTAGCATCCCCAGCACCATACTGCTCTTCCTGCAGTGGTTCCAATATCAGATCAGAGCAGTGCAAGCCTGCAGAGCTTGAAGTCATCTGCTTCCCTCATCCTTTTCTTACCCTGCAGAGCCAATCAACCATTAACTCCCATGGATTCCAACATCTGCAATAGCTCGCAGGGCCATGATCTCTCTAGTTTCCTCCTCCCAAATACAGACACAAGCCAGTTCCCACTCTTACAGTCCTAAAAATACCTGCTAAAATTATTGTCCTGCTGTTACCACTTGCTCTGTACCATCTCTCCTATACAATTGTGTCTGACTCATCTTCATGAAAAAAAAATCTGATAACATTAGCTTTCTCTTGGTAACTCGACAAGGACTGCTCAGTTTCTATAAGTTGAAGTTTGAATTCTTCAGCCTGACTTGAAAACTCTTCTACCATCTGCCTTCCAAATTCCCTTTCTGCTTCAGTGCCATTACATTTATCCCTGTCTCTATCTTGAGATATTTCTAATCCAAATGTTCACCTGCCCAAGAATAGAGGGAGAAATTTTAAGAGGACACAGATGCGAAAAAATGATGAGTTGCTTAAAATACACTAAGATTCGCTAGACAAAATTTAAAAGTAGCTTCTACTGAAGCTTCCCCAAGCAGCCGATGGAAACAGATGTGGAGACCCACAGCCAAATATTAGATGGAGCTTGCGGAATCCTGTTGAAGAGGGCAAAGGAAGGATTGTAGGAGCTAGAGGAGTCAAGGACACCATAAGAAACCATACAGAAACAACTAAGCTCAGAGGGACTCAGAGTAGTTCAGAGAGACTGAACTACTAAGCAGGGAGCCTGCATGGGCCTGATCTAGGCCTTCTGAATATATGCTATGGTGTGTAGCTTGATCTTGTGGTACTCTTAACAGTGGGAGCAGGAGCTCTCTCTGACTCTGTTGCTTGCCTTTGGAACCCTTTCCTCCTACTGAGTCACTTAGTCTAGCCATAACAGTGGAGAAGTCTCCTAAACTTAGAGTAACTTGATATGCCACAGGTGCTGGTTATCCATGGGAGGCCTGTCCTTTTCTGAAGAGAAAGGGAGCAAGGGTCAGTAGGGGTGGAGAGAGAGAAGAGGGGATGGAAGAAACTTGGAGAAAAGGGGGAAGGGAAACTGCAGTTGAGATGTTAAACAAATACAAATTTAAAAATCAGTTGAAAAAATAAAGTAGTCTCTGCTGAGAAGTTGAAATCTGGAAAAACAAAAAAGGACTTTAGACTAAATTTGGATAAAATCAATCATTTTCTCTCTGGTTCAAGGGCCTAGAAGAGGTTCGTGAGGTAAGATCTTCTGGAAGTGGGCTGTGGTATCATCAATTGCAACAAATTTCCCAAGCCATTTCACATATACTCAATCCTGAAAACAGCTACCTCTCGAAGCTGTACTTGCCTTCATTATTTGAAGGGAGTGAGAGGCAATGTGTGTGCCCTCAGTGTAGGGGAACCAAGGGCGGGAGGCAGGAGTGGGTGGGTGGGTGAAGGAACACCCTCATAGAAGCAGGGGGAGGGAGGATGGGATAGGGGGTTTCTGCGAGGGTGGGAAACTGGGAAAGGGGATAACATTTGAAATGTAAATTTAAAAAATATCCAATAAAAAAATTCAGAAGAGCCAGGCAGTGGTGGTGACACACGCCTTTAATCCCGGCATCCAGGAAGCAGAGGGAAGAAGGATCTCTGTGAATCTGAGGTCAGCCTGGTCTACACAGTGAGTTAGTTCCAGGACAGTCAGAGCTACACAAAAGAAACCCTGTCTCAGCACCCCCCAGCCCCCAGCCCCCAAAGAATCAGAAGAGCTGGATTATTTGCTTAAATTTGGTTTTCATTTCGCTATGTGCATGGATAAGCCACTTACCACAATATGCATTTGCCACCATAGGAGCTATTGTTTCCTAGAAGCCATGGCCCACCATCTTACATCCTGAAGCTTCATGCCACCTTACTAAGTCTTATACCATCACCCTGACCTATGAGTTAGGAAATAACTGAGAAAGTGACTCAAATGTTACAATGCCAGTCAATCTTATAGAAAAGGGAAAGCTTTGTTCTCTTGTTGGCCTGCCCAATATATACATATATATGTGTATGTATGATATATATATATATATATATATATATATATATATATATATGTGTGTGTGTGTGTGTGTGTGTGTGTATGTAATTTAATACTGGCTTACACTATGTATTATTCATTTAGTTAACTTCTTTCATATGTATTATACTGCTGAACTATTAGCTAAATGATATTAAATATTGTGGGTGATGTGTTTGTCCAGTGCTGTATCATTTGGGCCTGAAACAACATATGGCATACAACAGAAAATAGCTACATGAGTGTTCTCCTTACTTTACACCTCCCTACATGCACTCTTCCAATCCCACTCTCTAGTCTCACTCTCATTTACCTGCACTCATGCTTTATACCACACACCTTAGGTCTGTATCTTAATAGATGGTATAACACTCACTGATAAGTGGATATTAGCCCAAAAGCTCAGAATACCCAAGATACAAATCACAGACTACATGAAGCTCAAGAAGAAGGAAGACAGACCAAAGTGTGGATACTTTTGTCCTTCATAGAAGGGGAATCAAAATACCCATGGGAGGAGATACAGAGACAATGTATGGAGCAGAGACTGAAGGAAAGGCCATCCAGTGACTGTCCCACCTGGGGATCCATCCCATATACAATCACCAAACCCAGACACTATTGTGGATGTCAACAAGTGCTTACTGACAGGAGCCTGATGTAGCTGTGGATGTTCGCAGCCACCCATTGGACTGAGCACAGGGTCCCCAATGGGGGAGCTAGAGAAAGAACCCAAGGAGCTGAAGGGGTTTGCAGCCCCATCAGAGGAACAACAATATGAACCAACCCCAGAGCTCCGAGGGACTAAACCACCAAACAAAGGGTATACACATTGAGGGACCCATGTCTCCAGACGCATATGTAGCAGAGGATGGTCTTGTGGGACATCAATGAGAGGAGAGGTCCTTGGTCCTGTGAAGGCTTGATGCCCCAGTGTAGGGGAATACTAGGATGGGGAAACAGGAGTGGGCAGGTTAGTGAGCAGGGGAAAGGGAGTATAATTTGCAATGTAATAAAGAAAACATCTAATAAAAATGGCATAAATTAGGGAGATTGGTAATAGAAAATGACTGGTGCCAATTTTCTGCTGCTTAATCTATTTGAATGACTCTTCAAGGAAGGAAAATACTCTTTCCGAGCAGTTATCTAATTAAAAATGGTAAAATATATTTTTCTCAACTAAGACCTTCTACAAAGTAAAAGACACCCTCTCCTTCACTATTGGGCTTACTAGCTGTACTAACATAGGACATTTTGAATCTCTACCTAAGAAATAAATATTGAAGGTAGATCTATTTTTATGTGCTTCTAATGTAGTCATGGAAGCAGCTGCCATTTCAAACATGAATAAACAAATTGGAACCATCTACAAAACTGTTCTAATTTAGTGTGGAAAGACCACAATGCCCTTTAACCAGAGGGAGAGTTTGGGAGGATTCAGAAAATCCATGCGACTGACAGAAGAGTCCCTAGATACACCAGGTTGCTTAGTAAATAAATATGTGTGGAATGGATATACAAATCTAATTCTTATGGAAGGCCAAACATTTGTAACACAAATACTAGATGGCATAGAGGGTTACTTAACTCTTAATGATTTCATTTTAACCTGTTGAACAACCAAAGGAAAGAGAAAAACCTCCAAAGGACAGATTTATACTTTCATTTAAAATAAATTAAGCACCCTCCTTTCCTCCCTGTTGGATCCCAAGAAATTGTCAGGTCTTTCAATATCTAGCCAAGGTTGTATTTCAAGGTCTTTGTCCTCTCAACCTCCCAGGAGATATTCTTTTTTAGTGCCTACCAGCAAGCAATTGACCCCAAGAGAAATATTGTGGTCAGTTTTCCAGCCATGAATTGAGGAGTTAGCTTGTGATCTGTTGATTAACCTCCTTTGGGGACACTAAATGGTGATAAAGGGAAATTCTTAATACTTTGTTTTCAAAGATTGATGGGGAAAAGTTGGGCGTTAGGTCTCTCGGCTTTCCTGGTCCTCATCTGACAGATGAAGACACTGGGACTCAGAGACACAAAGACTTATTTCTTCCCCCAAAGAACGGCTACATCAATTTTAGCAGAAATTTATTATGGATTATAATCTGCCTTGTTGAGTGACTTCCAGCGATGTTTTTCTCTTTTTATAAACTTCCTAAATGGTAATGAAGAAGGCATAAACTGTGGATGTATGGTGTCTCTGTGGAATCAAACTCCCATAACATCCACTGATTCAGAAAGAGGTAGGTTTACAGACTACCGGGCTAGCTAGCCGCTTCAGCCTCTTCACTACATGAGGTGACTCCATTGAACTCTACTGTAGACACTGTACAAGGAGAAAGTAAGAAGCACCCCTCCATTCAGGATTTTATGTGCTCAATACTAGTCAACTAGTGTTACTAAGCGCTAAAACACTTCTCTCTCTCTCTTCCCCCACCCCCTCATTCACATACACACATACATGTAAATACATGTGCGTGTGCATGGGTATGTGTTTCTAGTCCCTTTCTCTCCAACTTTGCAACTTTCCCCCAGCCTAACATGCTATTTGTAAAAATATGATACTCACATTGAACGATAACGAATTGTACCTTTTTTTGAGCTGTTATTCCCAATTTTAGTCAGAATCAATCCATCTATTCTTCTACAGAAACTTATAGCTCTTTGCAGCCCAATTGTTCTCAGAAGGTTGTTGAATGCATATGACTTCCTCTGTGAGATTGCGAGCACCTGAAAGCCGGGGGCTTTATATTGTTTGGTTCAGTATACCACCAGATCCAATACAGTGTGTGTAGTGACCAAGGGCTCATCAAACCACATTGGGCTGATTAATCAAAAACTAAAATCCATTCTTCCTAGACCGCAACTCCTTTTCAAACCCCAACCTGGACACTCTTAGAGTTGGAGAGGCTAAATTATAGTGTGGGAAAAAAAACAAAAAACAAAAAACAAAAGAAAAACCTTTGTGTTGTCCAAAGTTCTTAGCAATAGGTGTTCCTATCCAGAACTGTAACTTCCTGATGGGTAAAACCAAGTCAATCATTCTCCCAAGTGAGTGTCAGTTTTGCTTGTCTATAAAATTTGTGTGTGGTGTCTAGTTTTAATTGTCAACTTGGGACAATCTAGAATCATCTGGAGAAAGAGTCTCAATGAGAGATTGTCTTGATTTGGTTGGCCTTTGTTCATGACTGTTGGGGGCAGTTTTGATTGGTAGGAACACCAACCCACTGTGAGTGGTACGATTCCCTGAGCAGGGCATCCTGGTTTATATAAAATGTGGAAAATGTAAACCGTGTATTAGCATGTATTCATCAGTGCTCTTGACTGTGGATATGATCTGCCCAGTTTAAAGTTCCAGGCACCTTGACTTCTGCCAAATGATGAACTATATGCCAGAATTATGAACTGAACCAACCTTTCCTCTCTTAGGGTACTTTTGCCAGGGTGTGTTATTACAGCAACAGGAAAGGAAATGAAGGCAGGATGTAACTACTGTCATGAATTTTTTGAAAGGAATAATTTAGATAAGCATGTGTGCATACATACACATATGTGTGTACCGTGCATCAAAGTTTAGATTCCTTTCCCCTTTGATGATAGACAAAGGCCCAGTGTAGAAGTAGCAAGCATTAATTCATGCTACATAAGTAGCCAGCCTACAAGTAAGCAAATAGTTTCTTTTTAGTTAGCTTCTGATTGTTAGGAGATCTGTGCCAAGTTGTACAGGGGAAATGAAGGATGAGAAGCTGCAACTTCTGTCTTCTAATATAGAAGAATCTGTTAGTAGGGGTAAGAAAAACATCAGAGGCCAGGTATGGTAGCCCACATCTTTAATTCCAGTGCCTGGGAGGCAGATGCAGGCAAATCTCTGTGAGTTTGAAGCCAGCCCGGTCTATAAGTTCCAGGATAGTCAAAGCTGCGTAATAGAGAGACTGTGTCTCAAAAGAGAAAAAGAAAAAGAAAAAGAAAAAGAAAAAGAAAAAGAAAAANAAAGAAAAAGAAAAAGAAAAAGAAAAAGAAAAAGAAAAAGAAAAAGAAAAAGAAAAAGAAAAAGAAAAAGAAAAAGAAAAAGAAAAAGAAAAAGAAAAGAAAAAAAAGAAAAAGAAAAAGAAAAAAAGAAAAAGAAAAAGAAAAAAAGAAAAAGGGAAAGCTTCAGGAGCATTTGTAAAGAATTGCAGAGGCCATTATGCTAGTGGTCAAAAATAGTCATAAAAAGAGCATGTTTACATGGGCTATCAGATTTTGGTAGAGCTTGAAAGTCATCTGAAAAAATCATGTGGGACAGAGTAAAAGCCAGAAGACCAAGTAGACATTGCAGTCAGAAGCAATGACATGTGGGGGAAGACAGGCTAGGACCCCGCAGTCCAACTGCTAAATCTAGATCCCTCTGAGATCAGGACAGAGGACTGAGGAGGGGTAGAAGGCCCAGGGTGCTAGATTTAAAGTAACATTGTTAGTGGCCCATGGAGTCTCCCAACTGGAGAACTAATTTCTAGTTTAGGGAATGTTTTTAATGAGGCTATGCTTTAAATATGCATAAAATACCCACTATCCAGTAGTGGCCAGGACCACTGAGCTGCTGGAGGACTGAAAGAAAGCGGCTCATTATTTTTGCCCAACCTCCAAATTTAGGGGCCCCTTAGACCTTTTTATGTATGACAGCTGTCCTTCTCGCATGGCAGGGGCCTCAGTGCAAGATGGAGACTGATTCCCCTATGTGGACAACAGAGCTACACAAGACCTCACCACCTCTTTCCTCCCTTACCCAAAGCCAGGCTCCTGGCCTCAACTTGGACGCACAGGACTAGAATGGCCTGTGATCATTCCAGAATGGCTTGCTGCACTTGATTCCCAGGGAAGGCTGCCTGTGCCTTTGCTTGCCTGGTGTGGGGGAGGAAATCATACTGATTGCCCTCCAGCTGGCTTTGTTGTGCTCTAATAATAAAAATGCTAGGGCTCTAAACCAATGAGGTCATGGACTGACTGAGGAGGAGAGGCACCAGCCCTGTGTCCCACACTGGTTTCCCCACCCCCACCACCTGCTGACTGGGAAACTTTTCTTTGGCAGGAAAGAGGATGGTGAATGGGGAAAAGACAGGTGGTGGGGTAGTTTGCTCTTGGAGAGGGGCTGGGAAGTAGGCAGCATTGTGAGCCTCCGGCTCTGTGTGGGCCAGAGACAAATATGAAGGCCCCTTATCAGGTGAGCTGAAGTGCCAATCAGCTCACTCCATCATCTGCTGTCTTTCCTCCCCTAAACATTTACTCATGCACAGGTCTCTGGGCTGTTTATTTTCTGTTAGAAAGGGAGATCTGTCAGCTCATTTACATTCTTTGGTTCCAAACAAAACCATATTAAAGTGTTTTGAAGAGCCCAGCTAACTAAGAAGCCTATTTGCAACGGAAGGGAAAAAGTCCTTATACTGAAAGGGAACCAATGTAGTAATTCTATTTTCATGCGAAGTACAATGCTTGTATTATGGAAGGAAAAACAAAACAAACAAAACAATTCTTTCCCATTCATTCTGATCAGCAAGCCTGAATGGGATGGTTAGGAACTTAGGATCTTTTTCAGCGGCCTTTGGATATACTGGCGTTTTTCTTCATTTTTACCAATTTGTTTTGAGACCTGTGAATGCAAGGAGATGAAAGAAAAGGAAGCAGGGATCGGCAGCTTCAGCAGTGACCCGGTGTCTGTCCCTCCAGAAGTGTAGATTCAGTCCCTTGTCTTATTGGGAAACAGATGGTGTTTTATGCTTAACATAATCAGCACCGCCTCTCTATCTGTGCCCCTAACCTTCTCCACCTGTGTGAAACCTAATCAGTGCCTAATGAACATGCTTGGAGCTGGCTGGATGAAATTAGTCCCAGTAGGAGCTGGCCTTCAGGTACCCAGCAGTCTCTTAGCCATGTAGCTGAAAAAGACAAGAAATCTTTACATCAGGGATAATTAAATAAAGGTCTGCCTCTGCTAAATATATGTCCACCCTTAGAGATTGACAACATTCAAGATATTATTTTGTTTAGTAAATGCAAACCCCTCTCCGCCTGCAACAATATGCAAACATTTGTGCTTTAGATTTCATCTAAAGACATGAGACATCAAGTGCCTGCTCATTCGTTCCCATGTTGGATGTGAGCTGCTTTCACAGGTCACAGTCTCCTTTGTACACATGCTGATGACCACAGCACTCAGAGTAACATTCATGCCGGAAAGATGCTCACTGCTCCACCCTTTGACAAAGCTATGGTTTGATTCCAAGGGAATGAAGAGGTGTATTTGTTTATGGTGCTGACCTACACTTAGGTACACACCACACCATCACAAACACACACACACACACACACACACACACACACACACAACTGTAGCATTAGATAATTGTTACTCTTACATTTAAACCTATATGAAAAACTGCAACAACCTAGAGGCTTCTGGGCAATGTGTCAATCACTATGAAGGAACTATATGAAGGAACTCACCTTTTTCTGGTCAAAAAAGCTGTTCTTTTGATGACATAACCAGGTCAATGGGTCATGGTAGTTCCACTACCTCACCTTGAGTTGAACTCTCCTAATGACATACGAAAATATAAATCATTATGGATTAAGTAGAATGCCTCTCTCCTCACCCTACCCCATGCCATGTCTTTAAGGTGTATAAGCAATGGGAACCCACAGATTTTGTTCCTAGACTCTTCATCTCCCTGTGAATGTCAGAAGGGGTCATATTAGTGCCTTTCACTTCTTCCTTATGGAATCCATAGGAGCCTTATTTGTGATCCAGTTGTATGGACTTACAGGCAGTATGAAACCCAGATTTGCTTAGCTAGAGATTATAGGATCATCTCCTTGTCCTAGTCCAGACATCAACCTCCAAAATAATAATAATATTTTAATAAGCTGTATCCCATGCCACAAAACTTGTCAGCCATTTGTTCGGGTGAATAAAGTTTTATTAGACTATATCCTTGTTGGTCTCTTTGGCTCAAAGCTGATTTCTTAATGCAAAAGTGGAGCTGAATTATTGTGACAGAAATAATGATATACAAAGCTTAGAAGTACTTAGGTGTAGAGTCCCTTCCAGGAAATCTTTGCTAATCTCTATGGTGCAGAGTACTAGCTGTGCCATGTGTTTCTTTCCTTCCAGCTAGTCTTCATGTCTCTAGTATGCGAAGGAAAGATGCTGTGATACTTCTCTTCAAGGACTCATCGTAAGGGTTACAGCCAACTCTGATAAATAAAAGGCAGGTAGACAAGAGGAAAACAAGACATTCATCTGACCAAGATTTCTGGTGACACAGGAGCCTTCAGAAATGAGGTTCACAGGAAACTGTCTATTTCTAATGCCTAAGCAACAGGCATGCTGGCAGCTGCACAGCTATATGACAAGACAAAGAGCAACATCGAATGGCAATGGACTGATAAGGGAACACAGCATAGCCTGTCTCCTCAGAGTCAGCTTGTCCTCACTGGTTAGCTTGTCTTCCTCCAAGATATTATTAGACAAGACCCTTCTGAAGCAAGGATCTAAGACTGGAGACCAGCCAAGATATGCTAAAGAATTTATATTTTAGGTGGGTATTCGTGAATATGTTGTAACCCATATTGGCCTCTAACTTACTATGGCCTTGAACTTCCAGCTATACTGCCACCTCAGAATCTAAGTGATGGAATTACCATTGTGAGCCACCACACCTACCCTAGACAATTTCTTTATGGATGGCTCCTGCCATAAAAAGGTAGATAAAAATTAAATGTCTAGATTTCATGGCTATTTGGAGCAGACAGAAATGTTACTATTTCTATGGTTTGCTTTAAGGAAGAGAAATGTTAGTATCTATTAATAACTTCAAGAAAGAAATGAAGAGAGAATAGAGGAGAGCATGGGATCAGTGAGATCTTCTGAGGATCTACAAATATCTTTCGGTTTAAAGGATTCAGAATGTCAAATTGCTATACTTTAGGGGATCATTTTTCTGAGCTCCAACATCTGCCTTTAACCCCTCCCCTACAGCACCTGTTCCTGGAATTGTTAGCATCATGGTTTGGGTTTTAGCAACCGTAGCAAGCTCGATGCAGCTGCCTGTATTCAATAAGCCAATTAAAGAATTAAATAATAGTGCTCACTTCGGCAGCACATACGCTAAAATTGGAACTATACAGAGAAGATCAGCATGGCCCCTGTGCAAGGATGACACCCAAATTCACGAACTGTTCCATATTTTTTAGTTGAAATCAACCAGACAGAAACAAAGAGCTGGTTCTTTAAGAATATCAACAAGATAGATAAACTTGAGAAAATCAACAAGATAGGTAAACTTTTAGCCAAACTAATTATAGGGCACAGAGACATTATCCAAATTAACAAGATCAGAAATGACAAAGAGAAATAACAGAAACTGAGGAAATTAAAAAAAGATCTTCAGAACCTACTAAAAGAGCTTATATTCCTCAAAACTAGAAAATCTAGATGAAATGGATGATTTTCTAGACATATACCACATACCAAAGTTAAATCAAGATCAGGTAAACTATCTCAACTGCCCCATACCACCTAAGGAAACAGAAATAGTCATCAAAACCCTCTTAAATGGAAAAAAAAAAGCCCAGGGCCAGACAGTTTTAGTGCAGAATTCGCCCAGACCATCAAAGAAAAGCTAATACCAAGCCTTGTCAAACTATTCCATGAAATAGAAACAGAAGGAACACTACCTAATTCATTCTAGGAAGCCAAAGCTACTCTGAGGCCTAAACTACACAAAGACCCAACAAAGACAGAGAACTTCAGACCAGTCTCACTTGTGAATGTCGATGCCAAAATACTCAATAAAATGCTTGCAAACTGAATCCATGAACACATCAAAACGATCATCCACCAAGATCAAGTAAAGCATCATCCCAGGGATGCAGGGATGGTTCAATATAAAAAAAAAACGATCAATGTGATCCACTGTATAAACAAACTCAAGGAAAAAATCCACATGATCATCTCGTTAGATGCTAAAAAAAGCCTTTGACAAAATACAACACCCCTTCATGGTAAAAGTATTGGAGAGATCAGGAATTTGTGGCACATACCTAAATAATAATAAAAGCAATATATAGCAAACCAACAGCAAACATTAAATTAAGTGAAGAGAAACTAGAAACAATCCCACTAAAATCAGAGACAAGACAACGATGCCCACTATCTATTTGATATAATACTTGAAGTCCTAGCCAGAACAACTAGACAACAAAATTGGAAAGGAAGAAGTCAAAGTATCACAATTTGCAAATGATATGATAGTATGCATAAGCAACCCCCTCCCCACTAGAAAACTCCTATAGCTGATAAACAACTTCAGCAAAGTGGCTGGATATAAAATTCACTTAAACAAATCAGTAGCCTTCCTTTACACAAATAATAAAGAGGCTGAAAAAGAAATTAGGGAAACAGCACCCATCACAATAGCCAGAAATAGTATAAAATATCTTGAGACACAAAGTGGGAAAGAGCCTCTAATTCATTCTCATAGGGGGAAATTTCCTGAACAGAACACCAATGGCTCAGTCTCTAATATCAACAATCAATAAATGGGACCTCTTGAAGCTGAAAAGCTTCTGTAAGGGAGAAGACACCATCAATAGAACAAACTGGCAACCTACAGATTGAGAAAAAAATCTTCATTGGCCCTTCATTTGATAGAGGGCTAATATCCAAAATATATAACTCAAGAAGTTAACCTCCAAAAAACCAAATAACGCAATTTAAAAATGAGGTACAGGACTAAACAGAGAATTCACAACACAGGAATCTCAAATGGCCAAGAAGCACTTAAAGAAATGTTCAAAGTCCTTAGTCATCAGAGAAATGCAAACCAAAATGACCCTGAGATTCCACCTCACACTAATTAGAATGACTACAATCAAAAACTCAAGTGACAGCACATTCTGGCAAGGATGTGGAGAAAAAGGAACACTCCTCCATTGCTGGTGGGATTGGAAACTGGTGCAACCACTCTGGAAATCAATGTGGCAGTTCCTCAGAAAATTGGAAATAGATCTACCTGAAGACCCTGCTATATCACTCTTGAGCATATGCCCAAAAGATGTTCCACCATACCAAAAGGACATGTGCTCCACCATGTTCCTTGCTGCTTTATTTGTAATAGCCAGAAGCTGAAAAGAACCCAGATATCACTCAACCAGAAGAATGGATACCAAAAATATGCTTCATTTATACAATGGAATACTATTTAGTTATTAAAAATGAAGACAGGCAAATGGTAGAAAATATCATCCTGAGTAAGGTAACTCAAACCCAAAATGACATACATTGTATGTACTCACTGATAAGCGGATATTAGCCCAAAATGTACAGAATACCTAGGACACAACCCACAGACTGTAAGAAAGTTAACAGTTAGAAAGGCCCAAGTAAGGATGCTTCAATTCTACTTAGAAGGAAGAAGGAAATAATCATGAGAGGCAGAGGGAGGGAGGGAGCTAGGAGGGAGAGAAGAGGGGGAGGGGGAGGGGGAAAGGGAACCGGATCAGGTACGGAGGGGGGACAGAAGAGAAGCCAGAGGGCCAAGAGAATGAGTGGAGGTAGGAAGCATTGGGGGGTAGGGGCTCTAGAATGTACCAGAGACCCGGGAGGTGAGAGACAACCAGGACTCAATGGGGATGACCTTAGCCAAAATGCCTAACATTGGTGAGAGAGAACTCAAAGAGCCCACCTCTGGTAGATAGATAAGGGCCTCAAGAGGAGGAATGGGTTACTAACCCACAGTCAAAATTTCTGATGCAGAACGGTTAGAACGGTTCCTTGTCTAAAAGAACTGCAGGGACAAAAATGGAGAAGAGACTGAAGGAAAGGTAGTCAAATAACTGGCACAGCTTGGGATCTATCTCATGGAGGGGCACCAAGGCCTGACATTATTACTGGTGCTATGCTCTGCTTACAGACAGGAGCTTGGCATGGCTGTCCCCAGAGAGGCCCTAACAGCAGCTGACTGAGACAGATGCAGATACTTACAGCCAACCACTTGGCTGGAGTTGGGGACACCTGTGATTGAATTAGGAGAAGGATTGAAGAAGCTGAAGNGGAGGGCAACTCCATAGGAAGACCAGCAGTCTCAACTAACAGACTCTGGAAGCTCCCAGAGACTGAGCCAACAACCAGGCGGCATACATGGACTAATCCAAGGCCTCTGGCACAAATATAGCAGAGGACTGCCTGGTCTGGCCTCAGTGGGAGAAGATGTGCCTAATCCCTGAGAGACTTGAGGCCCCAGGGAAAGGGGAGGTCTGATGGGGGGAAGCACCCTCTCAGAGGCCAGGGGGAGGAGGACTGGGGTGAGGAACTGAGGGAGGGGGACTGAGGGGGACAACAACGGCAATGTAAATAAATAAGATAATAAAAAAATTTAAAAATTAATAATAGTGAAGAGCAGAAAAAGATTCATTCAATGTGAGCACACTGAGAAGAACAAAGAAAGACATCTGGTGACTCCACAAACCCACCACTGGGGTGCTGACATGAGGTTTAGTCTTTAAAAGAAGAAAAATCTGGGCATGGTGGCACACACTTTTTTCCTACTGCTTGGGAGCCATGTGTAGGTTGATCTCTGTGAATTCCAGGCCAGCTGGAGCTACAGGGTGAGACCCTGTCTAATAAGTAGAAGACGAGAGGTATGTGTAACTAGCCCATCCTAGTCCAAGTATGGTCTTACACTCAACTACCCATAAGTATCGGTTACATTCTTTTCTGCAAAGTATCAGAGTCATGTGAAGCCTCCTTCTGAAAGGCCAGGTCCTGCCTGTACACTTTTTTCTTCTTCTACCACAAGATTCCAGGGTAAACTGCTATTTCTTGAGTCTATTGTCTAATCCAAAGAGTGGGGCGCAAGAGTTCTCCCTTAAAGTATCTTCCCTCCTGCCAAGATAGTTATTATAAGTCTAAAATCAATTCATAAAAGGTAGTCATTTCAGAATGAAACCAAGAGTTGTAAGATCTCTGTATTCAAAAATTCTGGAGGGGACTGAATCCTCGGTATCGTGCCCTTTATCCTTCTATCCTTGTTTGAGGAAAATTGAAATAGAAGAGTCAAATATATATATATATATATATATATATATATATATATAGAGAGAGAGAGAGAGAGAGAGAGAGAGAGAGAGAGAGTAAATTTTTAAAATCCCGAATCACTTACAGACAAAAATGTAGAAGAAAAGACTTCAGCATACACATGATACACATGTGCATGCGTACACATGCACGCAGGCACACAGGCATGCACACACACAAGCACACACAAATATTGAGAGCAGCAGTCTACTAAGAAAATCTGATTCTGAAACACAGAGCTTTGTCTTGGGTCTTGAAACATCTTAAGCCACCTTACTTCTCCTTTCTAGCCATAGGCTTGGCTATGGCTTGAAGAGGATTTCTTAAAATTCTCTCCACCATTTTTTGTGTCTTGTTTCTCACCTATGGAAAAATCTAGGTCCCTAAAATAGAGAGAAGGAAAACAAATCTAGCTGGATCCCAGCTTTGTGGACTTTCTACAAAGTAACCTAAGCAGAGGCAGAATGTGGAGGTGGCCTGAAGGAAGAAGAGTAGCAGTTGGGCACTCAACACTGCAAGAGTTCCCTCTCAAGGCAGCAGTCCCTGCTATCATGTTGGTCCTCTAGTCCAAAGTGGATTTGCCCTCAAAGCGTGCAAACCATTTAAGCAAGAGAGCAGGAGGCAGAGAGGGAAAGAGTTCAAAAGAAGGCTGTTTTAATGTCTAGGAGAGATGCAATGAGCACCTTTTGGGTAAGGGGATGAGAAGATGGAGAAAATGGCCCACAATCAACATATAAATCCTAACAGGCCATTGTGAAAGGGCTACAGTAACGGTAGGAAAACTGCTCTGACAGGCCAACTTTGAAGTAAATAATGGTTCAAATCACATAGCTTATGGCACACATAGCAGTACTGAACGCCAGAAGAACTGGGCAAATCAGTCATCCTCCACTCTGAGTAACACACCCACAGAGGTGCTGCCAGCTGGGACACACAGGTTCTCAGCAGCCCTCAAGTCATTTTCATTCCATTAAAGCTGAACAGCCTAGACCAACAAGCTTTTACACAAAGAATTCTACTCTATTCTAGCTGTTTTATTTTAGACATGGTCATTTCTTTATCTGCTTTTTTCCATAGGTAGCATGACCCTGAGGTCATTGCACTAAACTTGTATATTAATCTGTGACCCTAGTATAGGGCATGTTCTTTGGGAATATATAGTCAGTTATTCAAGAATGGATGAAGTATGTATTCATATCTCTTTATTATTCTTAAAAGATATAAATACTCATGACCTTAACTAATTTTCAATCTAAAAATATTAGTCTTTTCAGGATCAATAATCGTGCAGTGTAAACTAGAGACAAGGACTGAGGAGGTGGTTCAGTCAGTAAAGGACTTGCCATGTAAACATGAGGACCTGAATTTGGAGCCCCAACCCCTGCATTTAAAAAGCCAAGAACAACTGTCTGTAAACCCAGCACTAGAGAAGGTTGAAAGAGTCTGATCCCTGACACTTATTGGTCAGTCAGGATAGCTAAATGGATGACTTCCCAGATCAGTGAATAAAGTGAAGAGCCATCAAAGAAGATACCCAATGTTGATCTAGCCCTATAGATGTGTTCACACATCTATACAAACAAGTACATACACTACAGGAAAACATAAAATAAAATAAAATAAAATAAAATAAAATGCTCACAAACACAAATCAGCACAAGCCAATCCTCAATAAACTGGAGGGGGGACTTCCCACCAGTGTTTTTTATATATATATATATATATATTTCTCACTATTCAAAGTTACAACAGAAAGGTTTTGACCAAGCCAGCAATCCTGTGGAGAGTAGAGAGTAAAGACTCCCCTGGATTTGGTTAGTGCACCAGAAATAATTGAATAGTTTAAACCATGCCTGCCTTGTGCCTTAGCCAGACTTTATATTAAAACAATGGAAATGCACAAATGTGTCTAGGGAGTCATTTATGCACTGGAGTGCCATATAAGAAACCCAATTGCATATAATGAAGTGTATAATGCACATAAACTTTTAATGAAGAGTAAAAGTATTGCCAGGCCTCTTCAGGAGCAGCTCTTGGCCCCTCCTTTCCCTTGAGAGCACCCCACTTAAAGGAAAGGGTTAAGCCAGCTGTTCCACAGCTGTAGATGGAATGCTGGTAGGAATTAAGGGAATGGAGGCATGGGGCTGGACTGTAGTGGATGGTTCAAGCTTGTCTTGAGGTGCCTGATTAGCCTCGGCAAAAAAGCAGGTTACTGATCGATCGCAAAGTTCTGGGTGAGCTTAGTGTGTCTCACTAGAGTACCTGTACTGTAGTGAATGGTTTAGGTAACTGAGTCAGACAGATCAAGAATTGGATCCTAGCCCTCCTGCTTATTGCCTATGTAAGCTTGGACAAGTTACTCCACTTCCCTTAATTACAGTCTGGACAGGGAAACAAAAAGAGCTCTTACTTTTCCTGGTGGTGTAAAATTCAGTGAAATAATGCAAATGAAGGTGCCCTGGACTTACCAAGAGCTCAAGAAACGATAGCTGATGTCATTTTCATTATTAAAATCCACCCCCTCCTAGGGGACAGACTAATTCACATACCACTGCTGCTGCTGCTTCACAGTTAAGATATTTGGTTGCCAAGGAAACTGTACAACACAGAAATGCTCCAATAAAATGCCCATCCACTATTATTAGCTGAGGGTTAAATCCCAAATCCTATGAGCTGGGCTTTAGGACATGGAAGCCTGAGAAGCACAGAGACAAGGACAACCTAAAAACTCTTTCTAGTGTTTACTATATTAGATTTAGAATTTAACAAGCTACCCCCCAATGCTATCTTTGAAAATAGCTATTTAGTACACAGCTCTGTGGGTCAGTGATATGGGTGCTGCTACATGGCTCTTTTGCTGGTCTTGGCTGAACTGGTTCATGTATCTGTAGTTAACTCGAGTCACTGGCTTTACATGTCTGGGACTTGGCTGGGAGTCAATGAGTATAACAGAGGGAACTGGTTCATGTGTCTTTAATCATCTACCCTCCTAATCTGAGCTTCCAAGAACAAGAAGAAAGAAAGTCCCAGTGCACACATGTGTTTCAAACTATTGGTTGTGCCATGTTTGTTAACACGCTGTTGGACACAGCAAGTCAGTTCCAAGCCAGATTTAAAGAGTGAAGAGATCAATTTATATTTTGTTCGTGGCGATCTGGTCTAGCCTACATTTACCATTGCATGGATGGTAGGAGACTCCAGAGGCTAAGGGAAATAAATTACTTATGGTCATTGTTAAAGTTGACTTCACTGCCCCTCCAGACTTTGTCTCCTTACCCTTATTGCCTTCACTCATTCTGCTGCGCACTGGTGGCATGTGTATTCTCACTTGTGGTTTTGTGCACAGTGTCCTCTCTGCTTGGAATATTCTAACCTCAGAAATTAACATGCTACCACCTTCAAGGACAAACCCAAAATAAGATAGGATTGAGGGACTGTGCACAGCCAGCCAGTTACAAACTATAGTGGAATCCTTGACTGTGTGTGCTCCAAGAGATGATTCTCTCCCTTGGTAAACTTTAATGGCTTCTTGAATAGCCCCAGCCACTTCATGGATAAAGCTACCTCTTTCATCCACCTCTGATTTTTAGCAACTTTATTATAATACATTTGAGGCACAATAGAACTTATCTGTCTAAAGTGTACAATTCAGAGCCCTTTAGTATAGTCACAGATATGAACAACTAATGACAATCCTTTCTAGAACATTTTCTTCACCTGAAATACATCTTAGAACCCTTACAATGTCACAACGCCCATTCTCCCTACCCAATATTCTACTGTAAGCAGCCACTAAACTACCTTGTAATTCTATACTTATTCTATTCTGAGAATTTCTACTAATCAAATCATAATGTGATCCATTTGTACTTCCTTCTGTTAGTATAATGTTTTAAAGTTTTATCTTTTTTGTAGTATGCAAGGATATGACATAATGACTTTAAATGGCTCAGTAATACTCCACTGTAAACATTTTGTTCAAAAACAAAAGAGTTAACATTTTGGTTGTTTCTATCTTTTGTTTTTCAGAAATAAAATATTTCCTAATGTGCAAGTTTTTTGGTACATGATTTTAAATCTCATAGGTAAAGATTATGTGAGCACAATTATAAGTTTATAGGGTTAACACTATGCTACATGTTTTTTAGAAATGGCTGAACTTTTGCTTAGGAGTTGTGCCACTTGATATGCCCTCCAGCAGTTTACATGGGTGCCAGTTTATCTACAGCCAGTGCTATGTTCTGTCTTCATTTAAATGCGATGTGATGTTTTATTGTGATTTTTAAATACAGGGGTAAGCATCTTTCCTGGAGAAGTGGCTACTTGGTGTGCTTACCTGAGCTTAATATGAGTAGTTATTTCATTATTGTGCTATGAATTAACTTTCTACATCCTAAGAACACATCATTTTTTAAAAAGCTTAACTTTACTTTTGTTTTATGTGCATGAGTGCTTCAGCTGTTTGTATGTAAGTGAACCACGTGTTTGTAGCCCCCTTAGAGGCAAGAAGAATTGGGTTCTCTAAAACTGGAGATACAGGTAGCTTTGGTGGGGGCTATAAAGAGATCCCGAGTCCTCTGCAATATCGGCAAATACCCTTATCAGTTGAGTCATCTCTTCAGCTGCTATGTAACATCCTTTATTACACATATCATATGCCAATGTTATCTGACATTTTTGAGTGCCATTCAAGGCATAAATTTTGATGAAGTCAGATTATCTGTTTTCTTTTAGTGCTTCTGCTTCTGCTGGCATAGCTGAGAATCAGTTGCCAAATCCAACATCATCAAGAGGCATCACTGTTTTCTTCTAACAGTAATAAATCATAATGTTCATTCTTACATTTTAGCCAATGAGCTCCCCTTCCCTTTTTAAAATTTGAGATGATGTTTCACCAAATTGTCCAGATGGAACTGAATCTTAGATTCAAATGATTCTCTTCCCTCAGCTCTGAGGTATCTGGGATTACATAGATATACCAATATACCCCATTTTGAGTTTGACTTTGTATACAATATGAGACACTGGTCCAGTTACATCCTGTTGTGTGGGCATATCCAGATTTTGCAGTACCATTCCCTAAATACACCTACATTTTTCTCTGAAACAATCTTGCTATCTGTGGTGGTTTGAATAAGAATGGCCCCCAAAAGCTCATATATTTGAATGCTTGGGCCCAAATTAGTGGGGTCTTTTTGGAGAAGGTGTGTCACCCTTTTGAGGTTTTAAAAGCCCATACCATTCCCAGTTCTCAGTCCCTCTGCCTCGTGTTTGATGTCTAAACTGTAAGCTCTCAGCTACTGCTCTAGCACCATGCTGTCATGTTCCCTACAATGATGACAATGAACTCACCCTCTGAAAGTGTAAGCCTAATAAACTCAGGCTCTATAAGTTCCTGTGCTCCTCATGTCACAGCAACAATAAGTAGCTAAGGCAGCATCCTTGTCATCCTGGAGACAGGTATGGGTTTATTCTTGGACACTTGATGCCATTCCACTGGGCTAGATATCTCCATCCTTCCGGTTGGTGCTTCATGACTTCATGCTTCAGTCCTAGGTCTCTGAGTTTCCCCTCTTGCTGGGTCACTTTGCCTGTTCTTTCAGGTTTTGCAGGTCCTGGACCTTTTGTAAGAGTTCTCTTAGCTGGGGATAACCATATATTTCTCAGTTGGTACAGCATGTGTTTGCCTATAACACACATAAAACCCAGGTTTCAATCCCAAGCACAGAATAAAGTGGGAATATTGGTATACCCTGTGTTCCTAGAACTCTGTATGCTGAGGGAGGAGGGCCAAGGTCACTCTTGGCTACATAGTGAGTTGAAAGCCACCTCAGTCTATGTGAGACCCTGTTTCAAAAAGAAAAAAAAAGGCTCCTAACTGACTTTACCCTGAAGATCCACACTGACCCCTCCTAGAAAGGGAAATCATCAAGAAACAGAACAAGAACTCACCCTTTCTCTCCATACGGCTCTGATTCTTGTTATCACATATTCTCCCAGCCTTTTAACTTCTTAAGACCATAGACATGGACTTGTGATATCTCGGGCATCTATCACATTCTTACTTTCAATATCTCCAAAACTCCAAGAAGTATGTCAAGCTGTCAAAATGTCTTTTCTAGGTCCACTCATTTGACATAAGGGATGAAAAAAACCTTTGTATCTTTGTGGCAATCATTACACTCAATAACTCTGCACGGGAACTCATTCCCGCTCACTCACCATATCCCTCCCCCTTGTGTGTGTCTGTTTGTATGTGAAATAAAAAGATTTGTCTTTTTAATATCCTAAAGATATTAAACCTAGGATATCAGATTCTCATTTTAGCAACCCTCCATGAATGAATGAATGTGTGGATGTATATTATCTTTCTTCCCTCCCCTCGTTGTCACCTTTTAATTTAATTAGTTGGCCACCACCATGTAGCCAAAGTTAATTAATGTTGATCAGCAATCTGCCATGACAAGCTGAAGAGTCAAATACCATAACGAAAATATTAAAAATTCATTAGTATAACCTCTTGATCAAAGTAAATGATTTAAAATATTTGACAAGATTTCTGATTTCATGATGATAAAAATATTTCTGTCATATATATATATATATATATATATATATATATATATATATATATATCATGCCCCCTCCCTACATGGCTCAGGGAACATTGCAGAAGGGGCTGGAGATCAGATTCTGTTTTAAAAATGGTTGATTTGATCAAAACACATTATATAGCCAGTAAAATGGCTCAGTTGATAAAGGTGACTGCTGCCAAGCCTGATAATCCCAATGACTCTGGCTTTGGCATCCATGTGGTGGAGATATATATATATATATATATATATATATATATATATATATATATATATATGCATACATACACACATATATACATGTATACAGACCTACAGACAGACATATACGTATCCACACATAGAATGCTTAGAGCAAAGCTCCAACACGCAGGCTTTAACTATTCCACACATACATATATAAATACACACAATCAGTGGATGGAAAGAACAGTGGTCCAACCTCCATTCACACAGACTTTACACGCACACATAGTTGATGGATGGGAGAGACAATGCTCCAGCTACACCATCTTTTATTCTTTCTTCCATTGCTTATATATCCCAGCAAAATCTTTCAAGAAGTATATGATTACAATGTGATTATGTGTTAGTTTTCTTCCAGTAAATGATTATGATTATGAAAAATATTGTGTTTTCCAATAACTTTATAAGAAATAACATTACATAGCACAGGTAAAGAAACAAATTATTCTTTTAAAACACCAATACATTTATAACCAAGCAGCTGGTTATAGATTAACAAAGCGTAAGCAAGCAAAATAGTTTCCTCAGCCAGTTTATTTTACTGGCAGACAGTAAATTGCAGTTACAAAGATAGAAGTAATTATTTTATTATTTGCCTTTAAAAGTAATCTTGTAAGAATCTAAGCTTTTATATAAAGATCAGTCCTATCTACCATAAATCCTCAAAGTGCATATCTGCTCATCAGCAATTCTTATTAAATTGTATCAGGAAGCTAAGGGCAAAAATGGGCATAAGAAATCCATCATCACCAGTCCAGCTTCAGTGAGAGTCACATCAGCCAGTGCTGCCATTCATTGTCCTTGTTCCCTGACAATAAACGGCCCCTAGCCTAACTGATAAGAGTGTGCCTTTCTGAACTTCATATTGCTCCCTAAGATTCTCTACATCAGAGCCAATAGTAAAAACACCTGGACTTATCTTTACTATCAATTTTATTTTTCCAAATGCTTTCTAAGTCTGGCAGTCATTGCTGACAATCTGCGTCTCTGAGCTCTTCCCTAGGGTGGTGATTGAGTCATTAATCTGCTCCAGCAGTGGTGCCTGAAGGAGATCAGGCACTATTATTGTGAATGCTAGAGATACTGCCCAGTGAGGGGCTGGAAGCCCCTTAGAGTTTTCATATAACTCTTAGATGAAGAGGGATGTGAGGGCAGCAAGCAGAGCAGAACTCCATAAGAGCATGAATTCCTCAGGACAAATAGTCCTCAGGGCTGTGCCCATACTGAGGCCCACCCATGTGGCTGTGGTAACCAGTGGGCTGCATTCCATGAGTTCTAAAGCCATTTGTCATTCCTCCTGCGTGGCCCTCGGCATGGTAAGCTGAGTTCAATCCATAGGACCAAAATGATAGGAGGATAGAACTAACTCCTGTGTGTTGACTTCACCACCACATGCACCATAATAAGTATATGGACAAATACATAAATAAATAAAACATAATAAAAATTATAATCTCAAAAATAAAAGAAACAAATTTGTAAAATCTTGTTTGCTAACACACATATACATGCACAACCATAAAGACATTTGGAGACAATTTGGGTAGTTTGAATATTGTCTGGGCTTAACTAAACTGAAAATGCTATTATTAGCTTAAAATTATAAAGCATTATATACACATATGAAATCATCAAATAGTGAGTTGGAAATATACTTGTTTGCTCTCTTAAACAGGTAATGCAAATCCAACAAGGAAAGCAAAAGTGACAGAACTTTATAACATCTAGCCTCTAAAAGCGATGCTAACTGTTCCCTAGAAGTTTTTACACTGATGCTCATATCAGCTGTTATTTCCTTTCCTCTTGGACATGTATTAGGTATCTATTTGCCTATGAGCATTATAGTATGGTCAACATGAGATTCTTAGTTGTCAGCACAAGCTTTAAGAGCAATAGCGCTTCCTTCCTTTTGGAACCTGGGCAGCATCTAGTAAGAGTCCAAGTGGAATAGTATTAGATTGGAGAAAAAGCAAAGGTCCTCTGGTTGAAGTTTCAAGTGAACTTACAGTTCACTGTTATTCACTGGCTTTCTGCAATGTATATACGTGAGCCATTCTAGTTCTTTTACACATCTGATGATTGTATTCTCAAATGAAACCTTGCAGAGTAGAAACCACATAATTCACAGGGCCTTGGGGAATGGATGTGATTGTTGACTAAACTGGCCATGTTTTGTAATAGTTACTATGTTATAGTTAAATGGTCAAAACACTAGCATAAAACTGGAGCACTAAACCACAGTGTTTATATGTACAAATTCACGTAAAGGGCTAGTGAACGGTGATTTATTCTGGAAGATGAAAGGCAAAAGAACAGTGCAAATTTCAGAATGGAAATTATTCACACAATAGAACTTTTCTACGCTTCAGCAAGTGTGTGGCAAAGGCTGTTTCAGATGTGCAATGGTTCTTCCTTTCCACTTTAAACAGCTTTACAACGAAGATACAAAGCCGATAAAAACAGAAGACATAGAAACCAGGAGGAAAAAAATCTCAACATATTGTAGACAAAGTGGAGTACCATGATATCAGACTAGAGGGAGTGACTAGGGGGATTCAGAGGGGTTAGTAAATGAATTTTTGAAAATCTGAAGAGTTGAGGTAAAATTTCCAAAGAAACAGATTGATCACAAACAAGACAGCTTTATACTAGGGAATTTGATAGAGCAGAGGGAGGGTAAGAAACTAATGATTTTCATTAAACATCTTTCAGAAGTTTTGGACTTTTTGGAAACACATTAAGGTAAACTTCGATTTAAAAGCCATGTATTTAAGAATAAGTGCATAAGTGTACTTAACTGGAACTTCTTCCTAGAGCTTTCAGGAGATACAATGATTAATTAGTGTTGGCCAGTGTTAAATTTCTCTAAGTTCAAAATGTTCTTTCAATGTTACATGGATTTTCTGTGATATGCTCAACGAGGTAACCCTTCATTTTAAGCTACATCACGAACTTTATGAAGACATCAGAACTTATCAATGCATACTACATTTCTTCTATAGTTTTATAAAATTACCAGACATCAAAACAGCCTTGTAAATACAACCTAATTAAGGAAAAGATGAGTGACTATTCTCCGATAAGGAATCTGTACTTTCACTTCTTTTTATATATAGAACATAAATTGACCCACTCCCAGCTAAAATGTGTAGAAATTGTAGACAGATTAACCATTGAAGATTCAACTTAAAATCAGAGGTATAATTATAAATTTAATAATATATTAGCTTTTTAAGAACAGTATTACACTCCCAGAGTAGAAAACAATTTATAACATATTGGATTTTCACCTAAAGTTTATAGAAGACTATGTAAGGAAATGGATAATCTGCTGGTTGATGAAGACTGAGAAGTCACAGCAATACTGAAAGTCTAGCTCAACAGTCAATGTGGTCTAATCTTAGCATGCCTGTATGTCTATAACACTAACAAATAGAGGAGCTTGCAAGGCTCATGCCTGCTAGAAACCTCAGAGTTCGAATTACCTACTAAGCCCTTTCCTTGTGAACAACGACGACTAAAGTTACCAAAATGAGAACATGATCATGGTTCCAGTGGTCTTTTTATATTTGTCTTCAAATTTCACATATACATATGTGTGCATGTTTACACACCCCATGTGTAGAGAAGCCTATCATTAAAAATGTAACCACTGTGGGACTGTTACTCACTTTTATGAACTCGAGACCACCCTCATAACTTTTATGACTTCCTAACTATAATTCTCTTGTAAAGATTACTTTAATATTTTTCTTTACTGGTACATATTCATTGCATACAGTGATAGTTTTCATAAGGATATTTTCAAGAAGTATATCATGTTCTTTAAGCATATTCATCCTCCCCCTCCTCTTCTGTGTCACACACACGTCTACATGATCAATTGTGGATTTATAGAACCTACAAATGAGATATCCCTTATTGAGTGAAGGCTCTAATTGAAGTGGGACTTATAGACTCGGTGTATGTGTATAGGAGAGATGAGGTATTTGTGTTTTTCTGAATCATGCCATGGCTTCTCTTTTTTCTTTTTTGCAAGTAATATACATTATTTTATTACAAATTTAAAAAACAAAAACAAAAAATGCAACATCCTTTAAAAAATTCTTTTTACTGGTAATACAATTTCCTATGAAGTTTTTTTGATACCATAAGAAATTAAAGAAACCATTAACTATTTAGAAATGTTCAATATCAAAAGCTTTAAATCTAACTGTTGTAGCCCCTGCAAAAGCTACACACTCTTTTTCAAAAGTATTTTCTCTACAAAGAATCTCATCACCTATATAAAACTCTGTACAGTTTTTATACTGAAGCTGTGCCATGGCTTTTTCTATTCATCAAATCTTTAATGGTCTCTATGCCTCGGGAAGGGTAAGATGTAGGAAAGCTGAGACCATAAGAGGAAGAAAAAGGTACCCAAACACACAGTGGCTGAAGGTACTAAACCTCACTTTTTTCAACTACTTTCCATCGCACCTTTAAACCCAACCCTAAATCCATAGGCTTCCTTTATGCCTAATGGCATGGAACATAGCCAAAAAGTTGTTCAGTTCTTTGCTGATGAGGATGAGGGACATATGACTTTAATATATCTCAATATAGTAGGGACTCAGTGGTGCATGACTTACTTACACAAAGGCAATTTCTTTTCTGCAATTGGCAAAAGCCTCCCTCAGCCATTCCTAGAAACAGTTCCCTTTATGATGAGATGTGAAGCATTCTTGAATGCTGATGTGCACTTCTATGTCAAACCTTTTGAAACATGGGGTTCTCATCCTTTTTCAAATTTTCTCCTATGCTGGTTGGAATCCTGGCTGCATAATTACATCTCAACTTTGCATGATCTCTGCTGGTTCAATATGAACTTCTTGGCAGGAACCTCTATGAACGATCTTTATTTCTGAATCTGCAGGTCGTTGGATCATTACCATACCACTTGGGCGCAGAGTAGTAAATGTTACAATCCAAACATTTCTCCAGAGGCCAACATGTACATTTGAGGTGAACATAATTTTTGGCCTTTGCTAGTCAGAGCTGATTTAGGCCAAGCTAAATATGATAGGCTCCATATCTATTCCAAGTACTGCCATGTCATCTCCCTGACTGCTAACACTGACTTTAAAAGGTATAGTTTGAGCATATCCCAAAGCACATCTCAGTTTCACAACTCTATACTTCAATCCCAAATGAAATTCCCCCCTCATCCCCCAAAAGAGACTTGCAAATTCTTTTGGGCTTCCATAAAGTAACGAGTGTCTTTTACAAAATTTATTGCTGTGGGCTTAGTTTTGTATTTTTAACTCTTTTCGTTTTATGACACGCTGTAATTACATGCTCAAACCATAGTCTAAATTTATCGTATTGTAGTTTTCTGGTAAAAATACTATGTACTACATACAACATTTATATTTATAAAATCTACAATGGAGGCATAAAGAGGTGTGTTTAGAACTTTCAATTGGGGTGAAAAAATGAATAAAAGAGAGAGAGAAATGAGTTTCAGAATAATTCGATGTCAAAACACATATGTTAATTGCTCTCGTGGATGCCAGTTGATAAAATGATAGAATCGTTATGTATTCACATCCTTTGTGTATGGATGACATGGAATCAAGGAACTCTAGTTTACTCAATAGCCTTGCCAATAACTAGATGACTTGCTGCTTAAATTCCAGTTTGTGACAGCCTTCTTAGATCACTTTCTGTAAAATACCAGATGATTGAAAAAAAAGTGCTATGGTAAATTCTGATGCTCATAAGATAAACACATAAGCTTAAGCTGGTCTATTTATTTTCTCATCTATTTCACAATCAAGATACCTTTCAACCTAAAGCAAGCAGTAAGAGATTACCCAGACAAATACTTACATTTTTTCTTTGAGAGCCAATGCTTCTCTACCATAATTTGGACTCTCCTGCAACTCACTATGTAAATCAGACTAGCTTCAAACTCACAGAAATTTACCTGCTTTTACCTCCTGATTGCTGGTGTTAAAGATATGCAGCAAAATGTTGGCTTAAAATGTGTAAAATGTCAATAATTATTGATAAAATAGCATAATGCCAGAATAGGAATACCATTGAGTTTCAATGGGAGACAGAAATAGCAGCTAATTTATATATAAATTTAATATACAACAAAGAAGACATTAAAGTTATATAAAAGGGAAGCGGTAAGGCTGTTATTAGGTATTTAAGAAGAAACTGATTCCAGATTAATTCCAGATTAATAAAATAGGTTAATATAAATGCTGGAGCCAATGGCTAGGAGTAGATCATTTGTGGGTACTTGTCTAGCATGTAAGGAGTTCAATATCTAACACTGCACCCAAAATATTAAAAACTAGAAGAAAATTCCATTTTGGAGTTAACAAGGCATTTGAGGTCTAGCACCAAACAGAACTATGAAGATAAAAATTACAACTTGACTATATAATTATAAAATAGTCTACATGAAAATAACCCCATACACAAAAATATGTAAATGACAGACTCAGGATTACATCGAATATAAAAATAAAGCAACATGTCAAATACATAGAAAGAGCTTAGAGCTGGGCATGGTGGCACACGCCTTTAATCCCAGCACTCGAGAGGCAGAGGCAGGCGGATTTCTGAGTTCAAGGCCAGCCTGATCTACAAAGTGAGTTCCAGGACAGCCAGGGCTATACAGAAAAACCCTGTCTCGAAAAACCAAAAAAAAAAAAAAAAGAAAGAAAGAAAGAAAAGAAAAGAAAAGAAAGAAAGAAAGAAAGAAAGAAAGAAAGAAAGAAAGAAAGAAAGAAAGAAAGAAAGAGCTTAGAACTAATAATGAAGGAAAAATAAGGAAATAATAAGGACAGCTCATAAAAGAAAAAAAAAACACTAGTATCTAATGAACATTAGGAAGATATGCTCTTACTAGAGAAAGAAATAATCATTAAACAAATTCCACATACAAATTTAAGATACAAATTATAAACTCATAGAAGGTGTTTGTACAAAAGTATGCCATGTTTTTAAAACAAAAATACCCAGTCTCACGGGGGTCGGTCATTAAATGAGCAATTACTTATCAAGCAACCATTGCCTTTTAGGAGCTGCTTAAGTTCTGGGAAATCAGGCATGGTTCTTGTTGAAGGATTTGAATAGAGAAGTGTGTTTGGGGAACTCTTTTTATACAAAGTCTATCTGTTCCTTGCAGAACACCAATAACAAACCAAAGCCCAATTGCAATAAAATCCAATTGGAGGAACCAATCAGTTTACTTGGCTTTACTTACAGGGCATGTGTGAAGGTTTACTTAGAAGAGCAGATGCAAGCAGGAGTGGGTGGGTAGGGGAGCAGGGCCCAGGGAGGGTATAGGGGACTTTCAGGTTAGCATTTGAAGTGTAAATGAAGAAAATATCTAATAATAATAAAAAAGAAGAGCACATGCAAGGCTTCGAGTTTCATCCTCAGAGACAGTGAGGAGGTTAGGAAACGTATGACCAATTCCTATCAGTCTGGTAGGAGTGAAAATGACTGAACCCCTTCTGTTGAAGCATTTGGCAGCACACACCAGGCATGTTAAAAATAAGTCTTTCCAGTGGCCCCATCATTCTACTTCCAAGATTTTATCGTAAGCACGTACTCAGAGAAGTACACAGTTAACAATAATGCTAAATGTACTCAAGCACAAAATAGAAACTTGATGTGATAGGGCAAGTTGGTACGGGGGGGGGCTTCCCCTTATCAGAGGGTAAAGAGAGGGGGGATGGAGAGAGGGGTTGTGTAAGGAGGGGACTGGGAGGAGAGGGGCTACAATCAATCAGGATGTAAAGTGAAAAAATAAGTAAATTAATAAAAAATATGTACTAGTTATCAAGCCCCATTCTTAGAATATCAAATGCATTGATTCTAATTCCCTTAGTTTTCTGAGACTGGTATTACAATATATCATTTTTATTTTGTGTAGAAATATATGAAGGCACATGGTTTCCAAGTCATTAGCTGAAGTTTACAAAGCTTGTGAGTGACAGAGGCAGGATCCGAACCTAATCATCTTGACCCCTAAGCTATAAAGCCTGCCAGGAGGTCTTTGCCACCGCTCTTGTTTATGTATTTGAACTAAGGTAAACTGTCTAAATACATACCAAGAGAGCCGACTTCAATACATCCAGTAGATACTATGCTATCCCCCAACAATTGTAGTGGTAATGGTTATTGCTTTAAAGCTCAAGGACAACTTTATTAGAGGTTAAAGGAAAAGACCCAAGTTAGGGGTGGGGCGTTGGAACCATAAAACCACAGCAGCTGCCTAGAGGAGAAAGGAGAAGAGGGTTTTGTGTTTTGTTTTTTGTGAGGTTTATTTTTTGTTTTATTTTTTTTTCTTTTTTTAAAATAAGATCTTGCTGTTTAACCTGGCCTGGAGGTCAAACAGTCACATTGTGGGGAGGCAGCCTTCATGGAAATAGTAAGGAAGCCCCAAAACTGGGGCGAAAGCCCAGTGGTAAGGAAAGCACAATTAGAAAAGAGACAGAAAGGGACAGTTAGGCTTTTCTGAATAGATATGGGCAGACTTAACCCCAACATGGCTGTGGTCTATATGCTACTACCTTAAAGTTGGTTTCATTGCCAGAGACATTGACCATAAGGTATTATTATGCAGAAGAAATCAGTTTCCAAATGTTAATGTGGACTTGGTTGAGGAATTAGTTCAGTGTTAGAGCATATGCTCACCATGCATGAGACACTGGGTTTTTACACTTACATACATACAAACACACACACACACACACACACACACACTCACTCACTTACTCACTCAACACACAAATATACACATGTACATATACCTGTAATATAATATAGATATAATGGTAAAAGTTTTGAAGGTTAATATCTCCTTTTCCCCTTGGAATTTTTCTGTGATTCCAATTTTCCATACAAAGGATTTGTATTATTTTCATACTAATAAATTTATTAGAGCTGTAACTAGTGTTAGGGCTAAAACCTGGGTTCAGATGTAATAAGCCAAATTCACCCACTTGACCTCAATGTTTCAGCTAAGCAAGCAAGAAATACTGGATGCTATAAAAGGGAGACTTATTCAATGTGTCTATATGGAAAAGAAAAAGGTCTAGTGACTACCCCTTCAAGTCCATATTTGGGATTCTGACATGAGACTTACATTTACATAAAAGAAAAAAATGTGTACCATTTAAGTTAAGTAATCCTGGTCAAAATGTCCTACATCACTAACTAGCATTGTCTTGTCTCCAGTCTCCCATGCAAAATTATCTACCCCAAACTGTCAGAACTGTATGAACTCTCTAGAAGAGAAGATTCTTCTCTGGCTGCCCCTGGGGTTTCATGCATGGTAGGCAGGTACCCTACCAACTCACAACATCCTTAGCTGACCAACCATGAGTGTCGTGACAGACATCCACATCCTTTTCAGCTCTCTGTCCTGTGTCTAACGCAATACCAGAGTTCGTTGACTACTCACAAATCTTTCTTTAGCAGACAGATACAGCAGATACAGCAAAAGAGCTGAAGTTGGTTAAAATGAAATTTTGGTTACTTGAACAGCACCAAAATAGTCTGGGTTTCTCCCCCAGTGGTGTGTATGTGTGAAAACACCACACACATTGAAACTTCAAATTCTAACACAAAGTTCCCACTGCTAGGACTGGCACTATACACAACTTGCTGGATGGAGTTGTGGGAAGGTAGAAATGTGGGCATGGAGAACTATCTCAAAATTCATATCCATGCCAGGCCACAGAAAAAAGTTGAAAGACTGTTTTTTTTTTTTTTTTTTTTTTTTTTTGCATTCCAATTTGAAATGTGAGTTATACAATTCCCGGAAGAGCAAAATAAAATTCCAACACTTAAGGGATTCCCATGCTCTGTGTTCATGTATCTTTCTTTCTCTCAATACTGGGCTTCCTCATAAAAGCATTCTGAAAAACTTCAGTCAGTCCTCCACCCTTCAGCAGTCAGTATGTCCAATGGACAGTTTGCACCCCCACTGAACAGGGGCTCTGCTGTAAACAGATCTCTGCTTCCTTTTACCAGGTGCACGCCTCTCCCCTGTGAATCATGCACCTGAAAAGGCCAATTGCTTCTAGTTGAAAGTCTCCTGACCTCAGGCAGTCTGGCTTCCTTATGGCCTTGGCCAAGGATCTGTGCTAATTTGCATCCCACTACACTTCTCTTCCAGGCCCTTCTGATGATAGCCAAGACCCAATACAGCATGTTCCTAGTACCACAAGAGTGTAGTTGTATCAGTGCCCCATGTGACTCACGGGGAACTGGAAACCTCATCAGAGAAGTAGCTTGCAAGACTTCCACCCTCATTTTCAATCATCATTCTCTAGGTTCATAAACACTTCATATACCCATGTGGACAACATTCCAAGAGAAACTGTGAATACGAATCTGCAAGTGGCAGTATATTTTATCTATGGACATTTTTGAAAGCTCACATGTGGAGAACTAAAATATAGCTGGGAGACTGGCCAGACATAATATGATATAAACACCCCCAAATCTAAAGAAAGCCTGTTACTATATGATTGGTGTTTCCATTAGGTCAGAATTCAATAGAATGTACTTCAATACAGAACAATCATAGAGGAACAGTAAAATCTTAGAGAGGTTAACAAGACTAGATCTAGTTAAAAAAAAAAAAACCAAACTAGATCTAATTTAACACAGTACAACTTCAGAAAACATGGACTAAATTATTTGAACCTCAGTTTCCTAACCTGAAAAATAGGCCTGAAAATAGTTTCCCTCAATAAGGTGATATATAAGGATTAAATGAAATAATATAGATAGCACATAACCAGACTAGAACAAGTGTTCTTAATGCCTAGGAAAAAGATTCCTCATCAATATCCAGGTATTCTTTTAGCTGGTTACCCAGCTAAAGTGCATTTCCCATCTTATAACTAATAGTGGTCTTGTCTAAATAATAGTAGTCTTGTGTTTTTAATTCAGGGCATCCAAACTTGTCTTATTGTCAACATCCAGCAAATGAAAGAGGAAAGAATACTGACAATTTGGGCTACAAGGGCCAGGGCTGAAAATGATGATTATAACTGGTGTTCAGTTTTCTTTAGACATAAGTCACAGAAATGCACATCTGAAAATGTCCATAAAGAGCACCTATAACATAAGAGGAGCTATTGAGGCTTAGAGTTATTATCCAAGGATCTTTCATTTCCAGAATTCCAGGACTAAACCTTGCCATTTTATATGACATGCTAATTAAAGGCTACAGAATTAAAATGTATCTGCTGGCCTAGTCAAAGCCAGGTACACTCTCAAGGAGATTTTTGCAGAAAGTTATGTAAATACAGAGCTATCTATACAGAGCAGCATAGCAGAGGTGAACAAAAGTGAAGAAAGCACTTTCTTATAGTTCTGTAATTATAGAAAAATAACTAAATCTTTGTACCTTCTTCCAGGACCCATGAGTCTATCCTAACATATTTTGAAGAAGCTTTAAAAACTAACGATGTAAAAATATTACTAGAAATATTTTTGCCTTTTTAGCACATATAAGTTTAGAGCACTTTTAGGTTTATGGCATAATCAAGGGGACATTACAAAACTCTCCCACACAATCCTCTACTGTCCACACCACACACCAAAGTATTGTATTTGTTGTAACTGATAGACCTACCATGTTATTTCCTCATGAAAACCTGAAGCCCAGTGGAAAGAAGGAACAAAGCTAGAACACATGTGAACCACAACAATGAGCAGCATGACAAAATTATCTAATAGTGCAATAATAACATGCACACTTGGTCAATAACAATCAGCTCACAAATTGAAGTAAGACCCACCCAACAAGAGGGAAATCATGGCTGGTACTGGAAAACTAGGCAACTACGCTGGAAGGCATGGATCTTGGAGGTGAAGCTAGACCAGCATAATCCCTAACTACATTCTAAATATTTATCTTTATACCTCCTATACCTATAGAGAAAGGTAGTTTTCATCCCTCATCAAGGAGACCATTACAGAAAACCACAACCAGTCAAAATGCAGAGTTCTGGAGCTCCATCCCAACTGATACATCTATAACACAATTCCTGCAACTAGGACTCAGAGACCATGTGGAACAGGGGGCAGAAGATTGAGAGAGCCAGAGGAACCATGAGTTTGCTATAATATCATGGCTCATGGTAATGCCAGAAGCTACATCCATAAAGTCTCGCCATCATGGCTGCCTAAGCATGAGCTGGATAAAGACAACACTAATGGGTTTCCCAACATGGAAAAGAAAAAGCTCAAGAGGTTTCAACACCGGAAAACGTACTATAACAAACTAAGGAATGCTGAGAACAGAAGAAATAATCTTCCCTAGGGAAGAGCACAAAAAATTGGCTATCCGTTATCAAATGATCAGCCCAGAAAACATATACATTCAAGTAACATTATATGAGGGTAGCGTATTTATATATTTAGGAATATATAAGACAATGTATAACAACAATTTTAAAGAGAGGCTACAAATTTGGAAAAGAGTAAGAAGAGGTACAAGGGAAAGTTTGCAGTGAGGAAGAGGACGGGAAGAGGATATAATGATGTAATTAAAAACCTCAAAACCCATTGTTTATATTAGGATTCACCCTTGATATTCTACAAATTTGGACTCTTCGATAATGGCATGTACTACTGTACTATCACATAGAATAGTTTTACTCTCTGAAAGTCCTCCATGTTCAAACTGGTCAGAATATAGCGAATAAGTTTTTGGATTTTTTGTTTTGTTTTGTTTTGGTTTGTTTGTTTTTGTTTTTGTTTTTTGTTTTTTGTTGTTGTTTTTGTTTTTTGTTTTTTGTATTGTTTTTGTTTTTTGAGACTGAGTTTCTCTGTATAGCCCTGGCTGTCCTGGAACTCACTTTGCAGACCAGGCTGGCCTCGAACTCAGAAATCTGCCTGCCTCTGCCTTGAAAGTGCTGGGATTAAAGGCATGCACCACCACGCCCGGCCAAGAGAATAAGTTTTAATAGCAGGCTCACTCCTAAGTACAACATCTGTATCATGTTCCCTGTCCTGAAGGCTCAGGAAGCATTGCAAAGAGGTGATAGAAAACACTGTAAGAGTCAGAGTCATGGGAGACTGCTGCAAAACAGTATCTTCTGAATATAATAAGGACATTGCATCAATGAACTCACAGCAATCCTGGTTATGTGCACAAGATCTGCATGAGATCAAGCCAATCAGCACTCCAGCATTATGATGGAATTTTTGCCAAATAACATTTAAGTGTTCTCTAACCCATTTGCTAATATTGTTCTCCTATGACTCCTGAACTGAGCCTACACAGCCCATATTTACTCTCAGAATTCGTATCTTCCAAGCTCCTACTAGGGTAGCCCATTAAGTTCCACTTACATTTTCCAACTGCCTTTTAAGTCTAAAATCACATCTTCTACATTCTTAGACAAAACAGCATGGTCAAGTCTTTAATGGCAATAATCCACTCCCTGGTACCAGTTTCTGCCTTAGTTATTTTTCTATTGGTGTGAAAAGACACCATAACAAGGAAAACTTATAAAAGAGTTTATTGGAGCTCAGATTTCACAAGGGTTAGAGTCTGTGGTGATCATGGCCTGGAGTATGGCAGCAAGCAGGCAGGCAGGCATGGTGCTGGAGCAGAAACTGAAATCTTGCCTCTTGATTCATGGGCACAAGGCAGAGAGAAAGCGAACTGGGTCTGAGGACCACTTTTGAAACCTCAAAGTCTACAGCCAGTGACACACCCCCAACAAGTCATAATACTTCCCAAACATTTTTTGCCATCTAGGTATCAAGCATTCAAATATATGAGTCTATTGGGGCCATTCTCATACAAACCATCTTAGAGAGAGATACAAGGTGGGAGGGAAGTTAGAGAAGATGAACATATGTCACATATGTATATTTAATTCTCAAAAAATCGAACAAAACAATTTTTTAACAATTTCCTGCAATCCATTTTCCCATCTTCTCACCCCTGTTCAGGCTAACTCCTATCAAACACTGATCCTTTCAAATTCTCTGTTGTTGTGCCCTTTCACATAGTTATAGCCATACAACGGACTTAGACAGTGAATTATCAAAATTAACTAACAATACCAATGCATAGGAATCCAGAAAGGGAGAGACTGATAAACGATAGAGCCAGTAGAGAAAGAAATGAGACTTAGGCCTGCTTGGCTCCAAAGACTCAAGAGTTTGCTAGGCAGAGAGAACACACATACAGATGTATGTGGATGATTCAGATATAGTGGGAGTGATGCCTAAATTGTCAAGATGACTGTGGTACATGTTCTTCTATTCTACTACTCTTCCCTTCCTACATCCATTTAATGATGATGACAGCTAAATGATGAAGGTTCACTGTATTCTAAGCTCATATGCATCAACTAATTCACTTTACCTATAAGTGACCTAATCATCATAATCAGAAACAGTCTTTAAGAGGCTTAGGTAATTACCCAGGATAAACCTAAGAAGTAATGGAACCAGAATTCAAGTTTGGCCGTAAGCTACTAATTGCCAACCTACTCAACCAACTCATGTAGAAACAACATGAACTAACCAGTACACCCTGGCCTTGTGTCTCTAGTTGCATATGTAGCAGAAGATGGCCTAATCGGCCATCACTGGGAAGAGAGGCCCCTTGGTCTTGCAAACTTTATATGACACAGCACAGGGGAAGGCCAGGGCCAAGTAGTGGGAGTGGGTGGGTAGGGGAGCAGGGAGGGGGGAGTGTATAGGGAACTTTCAGGATAGCATTTGAAATGTAAATAAAGAAAATAAAAATAAAAAAATTTAAAAAAGAAAGAGAGTTATAACGTCTCCAAGACAGACAAAAAATTCTAGAGAATGTGAGAGGAATAAGTGCCATCTAATTACTGAAATATAGCACTTCAATGTATTGAACATTTCAAGAAGAAAGAAATAGATAAATTGCAGGTATAGTATAAAATCTCTCTCTTTCTCCTGTTGCAAATCATAAGATTTTTTTTCTTTTTTTAATTTTATTTATTATTATTTTCTTTATTTACATTTCAAATGCTATCCCGAAAGTTCCCTATACCCCACCCCCGCCCCTGCAGCTAGAGACACAAGCTCAGGGGGTACTGGTTAGTTCATATTGTTTCTAAATGAGTTGGTTGAGTAGGTTGGCAATTAATAGCTTACAGCCAAACTTGAATTCTGCTTCTATTACTTCTTAGGTGTATCCTGGGTAATTACCTAAGCCTCTTAAAGACTGTTTCTGATCCTTTCATCTTAGCTCTAAATCTTGTCTCTGTACCTATATCCTTTCATACATATTTTGTTCCTTATTCTAAGGGGGAATGAAGTATCCACACAATGGTCATCCTTCTTGGTTTTCCTGTGTTTTGCAAAATGTATCTTGGGTATTCTAAGTTTCTGGGCTAATATCCGCTT
>NC_034613.1:49155331-49189419 GCF_900095145.1 Mus pahari | reverse complement strand
AAGCCATTGGTGTTCTGTTGAGAAATTTTTTCCCTGTGCCCATATCTTCGAGGCTTTTCCCCACTTTCTCCTCTATCAATTTCAGTGTCTCTGGTTTTAACTCATAAGATTTTTTTAAGGCAAGTAGACTTCCTACTGCCAAGGAAAGCTACACCCATAACTTACAAATGGACACAAGTAGGAAGGAATATGAATGAATTAGCCCTGCTAGATTTCTCACAGTTTGGTAGTCGTAGTGAATAGCCAGTTTATGTTATTAAATTTCCCCTACAACATCTCACTTCTCACAATTTTAACCACTTCTTGGGATTTTCATCTCCTTACTCACATATGACACAGAAGACTTAAGTTTAATAATTGTGTGTGCTTTTCCCATGTAGACTCAGTGCCCCAACTGAGAACTTACAGTGATAAAAAGAAAAGGTTGGATTTGTTTTTCCTATCACATTCTAATAATTGGTAATGTTCGTGGCATCCTTAGTAGTTGCTTCTTATTTTATCCTTTGAACATTACTATGAAACAAATTGTAGATTATTTTTAATCTAGTACTGTTTGTTATATTTATTTTAATTGTTTTGTGACTGGCCAGTATCTCATCTGGGAAATTCTGTCATACTATACCCCAAATGGAGGACTGAGTCCTACCTCCCACTAAAGCTTAATGGTGAAATTATCTCTTCCTCGAACCAATTTCTTCAGCTTGACTAAATGGATGATGCTATGAGGGACAAAGCTTCTGAAATGTGCACTGCCTTTAGGCAGCAGGAACATCAAATGCCCAGTAGTGGTGGTACCAAAAGCGACTTCCAGATTCAAGCCCTTAACCTAGCCCTGCAAGTTTTCTTCATTTCTCTCATTCTTTGAAATTGTTTTGTCAATTTTTCAACCACACACCCAGGAAATCTGTCTTGATTGTGCTGTGTGCAATCAGTTGCTTTTTGTTTGCAACTCAGAAATCTGGCTTATCAGAATGAGAATTATTATTGGTGATATAAATGAGGAAACTAGGAAATAGGTAGGTAATCATAGTGCTGGAGTTTGACCTCTGATCATATGAAATCAGATATCATGATGAGAGAAAGAGAAGCCATAGGGGTCTTTAACCTGGGATAGTACTGCAACTGACAGTATACATGAAGACCAAGCTCTAGATAGAAGATTAATGAGTTAACCTTTGTGAGACATTCAGAAAAATGTCTAAGACAATGTCACTTTTTGTTATCTATATTTAGTTCAAATGTTTCAGATTATAAATCAAGCCTTTATATCCCTAGCCAATAAATATGATATGTATTTCTAAAGAAATTATCAGAATTCATTCAAATAAGGATCATTTATTATCTCAGTATGAAAATCCATCAATCAAAGAAAAGGTTTGAATTCTGGAAATTTTACAATGGCACATGTAACTTTCTGAAACCTGATTACGTTAATTCTTGTACATAAATTTTTTGGTTATTTTTTCCCCCAGTAGAAAATGTGAATTGTTGCTAAGTAGCACAGAGCTCTGCATCCACGTTTAGAGAAAAGAATGAGAATGCCACAGAGGACATCTAGAATGCTTCACTTATCTACCTTATAGAGACCATAGAATTTAGCCCAGTTCCCTCGAGGGCAATAAGGTATATTTAAGAAGGATTATTATTAAGGGATCCTCCATGTGCTGGATTCTTTATATAACATTACCACATTAAAGCAGCCTCACAAAATTTTTGTCTGGTTTATATTTTACAGAAAAGAAGAAACATCAAATCTCACAGGTCAGTGACAAGACTGGGAAATGACGAAGGTGTGAATTTGATTTCCAGACAGCCGCACTTCAAACTACATTCTAAAATTCCCACATAAAAATCTCAGATCTTGTCAAAGAGGTTTCTTTGTGCACTAGACACGGATTAATATGGAAACTGATAACTAGTCAAAGTGCAGAGAATAAATCTGGGACATGCTCAGCCACGTGTAGGACATCTGCACCACACCCTCTCTCCCAAAGCTCAGGTACAATCATAGAAGAGGGGCCAGAAAGACTGTAAGATCCAAAGGTTGGGGAGGATGGGCATGAAACAGCATCTCCTGTCCATGGCAAGACTCGTTTACTCAGAAATTCACAACTGTGATTACCTGTATGAGACCTACACAAAATAAGGCTATCAAGCATCCCAGTGTGGAGGGGGGGAGAGGCTTACAAACTTCCAGCCCTGGCTGAAGAGCTAGTCACAATTGATGGTTGCTGGGGAGAGTGAGTCAGTTTTCTTGGAAACTATGACCCCTGGTAGGACAATGATGCTCCAATGGGTAGTCTCACAGCCATGTGCATATGGGCAGCACAAATCAGATCACTTTCACAAAGAGAGAGGATGTGGGAAAGCAACCTTTTCCAGATATCCCAGGGCCATTGTATCCATGCATTTAGAGGTTTGCTGCCTGCACAGGAGCTACATAACATCAAGCTAGTCAAAATGCCAACATGGGTAAAGGATGCTCATGGAATTCAATTCCTACCTTAGAAGTGATTGGCAATTGAGGCGAGCTGGGGGATGGGATGGAGGGTCAGTTTTCTTCAGGGATGTGTCCCCTGAGAGGGTCCTCATGCTGTTAGATTGTTCTACACTCATCATGCACATACACACAGCACTAAGTGGACTCAGTTCTTTAAAAAACAAAACAGAGCATAGAAATGTGGGAGATGAAAGTGGTAGAAGGCATACATAGCAAGAAGAACTGAAGAAAAGGGAATGAGGGAGTGACGTGATCAAAGCATCGCATATGCATGTATGAAATTCTTAAACAAAAATTATTATTCTAATATTCACATGAGCAAATAAGTTATCTGAGCAAGCTTGAAGAGCACAAGTCCAGAGAGAGGAAGAATAAATCTACACACGGTCAAACATAACAGAAATATAACACCAGGGACATTTCAAAGCAATATTCTTGTATATTATTCCATAGTAGTAATCTGATGTTCAGTGATAAAATGCTTCAAGCAACTGTTTCCTGGCATTTAATTAACTCTAAAGGGATGCTTGAAATAGTTGAGAATAAAAATCTTAAAACTACTCTGCCAAGCTGTTCGATAGACACATGCAATCATGCTAAACCATGAAACAAACATGATGAACATTCCAGGAAGACAGATTTTCCCGTTCAGATTGGCACAAGAAAGTTACATAGTTTTCTCATCATATAAATTAGTTTTAAAATAAAAGACAAACATAAGTATATTATTAAAACTTATGCAAATGTGTGTAGCATTTTTATATTTTAAAATGCATCAAAGAAATGTGAAGGTCGTACAGACTACATCAGGGTCCCTGAGAAGTTTACATTCTTCTGCCCTTAGGGATGCAGACAGAACTTTTGTACAACTAGATGTAAAATGGAAGGAGTACAACTTTCCTGAAGTAGATACATTTCGGTCTGTCTTGATTTTAAGCAAAAAGTATGCAAGTTAATTTATAAGTATAGAGTGACCTCATTGTGTTAATTAATAAAAACTGAGTCTATTGGGCTGGAGAAATGACTCAGTGTTTAAGAGTACCTGTTGATTTTGCAGAAGATCTAGGTTTTGTTCCCAGAACTCACATAGTGGCTCACAACTATCTGTAACTTTAGTTCTAGGGGATCCGATACCTTCTTCTGACCTCCACAGACACCAGGTACACAGATGGTACATATATACATGGAGGAAAACATTCATACAGATAAAATAAACAAATATTTTAAAAATTAATCTTAAGGGAAATGGCATTTAGACTACATTAGTTTAAGCAATGCCTACATGTGGTATTCCTGGCATTATTGATAATCATAGCACAATAACTGTCATCTCTATCCTTACTAGCACCGTCCTCAGCTTCAGGTACAAAAACCTATAGCTTCACATTGAGTGCAGTTGTGTGTACTTTTAATCCCATCATTCAAGAAACTTAGGCAAAAGAGTCTTGACTGGAAGCCAGCCTGACCTACACAGTAAGATCTGTCTAAAAGCCAAAAGAAAATGAGGAATGGAATGATGTTAAATCTTACATACAACAATATAGAAGAAATTGATTTAATGACATAGACTTAGGAAGAAAACCCATAAACTCAGAGTCTAATTATTTTCCTCATATTGCCAATTCTGTTAAATTAATGCTAGAAAATCATTTTTCTGTCTCAAGAGAACTACCACTGGTTTAGACAGCCAAAACCATTAAAGAGAGCATGCACGTTAGCTGAAACACACAACTGTTTTGAACTTAGACATTTCCATGTTTTGTTTTGTTTTGTTTTGTTTAGAAAACTGTTTCACTCTGTATATGAATTTTGTTTTGAAAATTCTGTCACTCTGATAAACATTTGGAAACATTTGGTCCCAGTTTTTCTCCTCAGCATGCGTTAGTACTTGTTGCTGTTTATAATGCATATGAGCCCGGATCACACAGCTTTACCCTGACTGTTGAGAGCTCAACAGAAAGGAAGAGCTTTCCCAGATACTATCCACTTCAGAGACCCTTGGTCCCTAGTCGGCCTATGTGTCACCGGAACTCAAGCTTGCTTCCTTTGATTGGAATGATACTAAGCCCACAGTGGGCTTTTCAACTAGCCAGTGTTGAGCTCCTTTCTCTGGGTAGCCTAGGTCTCAAAATAATAGGACAAACGTCACCTTTTCTGTCTCTCTTGCTTTCAGTGAAATATCAAACATAAGCAATGAACCGCAACATGTAGTTATGTAAGTCAGTCATTCTAGATTTTAAAAAGCTGGGCTGTCTTGCCCTGTAAACCTCAGCACATGAGCTTCAGGTTCTACTCTGCCTCTGTTGTATTTGTTCATAAGAATGTACTACATCAAGAAAACACACGGTGGGACTCATGGCTCGAGCTGCACATGTAGCAGAGGATGGCCTAGTTGGACATCGATGGGAGGAGAGACTCTTGGTCCTGTGAAGGTTCTATGCTCCAGTATAGGGGAATGCCAAGGCCAGGAAGTGGGAGTGGGTGGGTTGGGGAGCAGGGAGAGGGGGAAGGGGATAGGGGACTTTGTGGATAGCATTTGAAATGTAAATGAAGAAAATATCTAATAAAAAATGTACTAGATAGCCTCCCTTGGAATCCTATCACTAGACTCTTAAACTGAAAAAATAGATTAGGAAATTGCTCCTACATTGTGAGTTTAATGATGTAAAATACTATGCATGCACTTTGAGAGTCAGGGGGAATGAGGAAAACATGAACCCAATTCGATTTGAAGAAAGTGGGGGAACTACAGTGAGGACCTGTTTTCTCCCTTCCCTTGGAGTTTCACTGACATTCAAAGATCCAGTGAGATGCAGAACGTTTTGCGGATAAAATGTCAATCATGCTTCTGTTCAGCATTGACTGTATGTGGACAGTCCTCTCTTCTCTACATCACCTGAAAGAACAGATTCCTCTGGAATTTCAAGAGGAGTCTGTGCCAAGAAAATCAATAAAGACATATTTGTACAGAGCCTAAAATGGGCTGGCTTTATCCTGGAATGTGTTGAGTTAATTGAAAAGGTTTTGGTTCAAGTTAGCCTGTCGGAGATCACAGAATGGTAGACAACACATACTGTGAGTATGAACTTCGTACAACCTTTCAAATACCTTTGGGAAGGCAGGAAATTGAAATATTGTGCTATATTGGCAACTAAATGGTCATTTATCATCCATGCTAAGTTTGCAGCTGAGAAGAGGCATCTGAAAAGTCTCGCAGGGCCTTTAATAACAATTTCAAAGTTAGGTTGGTATATGTAGATTTTCCACAGAATATTTGGGGAAGACTAAAAGATAACATCTGCATATACGATTAGCACGGCCTTGCTAATAACAACTTCGGACTGTATTCACACCCACAAAGGCTGCATTAAAATCCATTAAGCTTGAGACACCAACTGACAAAAGCAAGGAAATTCACAGTTAAAGGGGAAACACACCATATGTTCTTCAATACCTAAGAGCGACGGGGTGCAGTTGGAAAGTCATTAAAGCGGCACCCAGTTGTGCCTAGGTATTGGAGAACATATGGAATCTTTTCCTAGGCGAGTGTAATTTTCCTGCTCTCTGAACGCATGTATCAGTAGTCACTTTTTGGTCATATAGGTTTGTGTTTGTTTAATTACCATAGCATGTAAAATAAATCCTTTCTTATTTTCCAAACTTAATATAATCACACTGTGGAAACTAGTCCTCAGCCGCTGTGGCCTGATGGTGTCCAGTTATCCTTCTTTCCCAAAGTCCCTGCATGATCTTTACAGTTTCAGAGGTTCTCAATGCTGTTAAAGGTACCACCTTTCCTTTCTCCTTCCTGGGGATGCAGGGTCATGCCAGGTAGTGAATGGTCATTCCTTTCACTAGTTCCTCAGTGGGTTAAAAGTTCCAATAGACTAAATAAATAAATAGTATACACATTTGCTTTAAAGTTCTCCTCCTCTTCCTCTTCCTCTTCCTCCTCCTCCTTTACCCCCCCACTCTCTTTTTCTTTCTTTTCTTTTTATATTTTGGAAACTAGGTCCCATTATATATCTCAGACTGGATTCCAATGTACCAATACTCCTTTTTCCAGAATGCTGTGGTAACAAGATGGCTGTATGTGCCACCTTGCCTAACTATACTCTTCCTTTATTGTTGTAACTTTTGAGATTATAATGTAACTACATTATTCCTCTCCTTTACTTTTCTTACCCCCAGCCCTTCCCATGTGCTGTCCAACCAGCTCTCTTTCAAACTCATGGATACTTTTCCTTTAATTACCATGACATACATGAGTGTGTGTTTGTGTGTGTGTGTGTGTGTGTGTGTGTGTGTGTGTGTGTATGTGTGCTCACAAATATATAATAAATTCAACATACTCAGTCCATATAATGTTAATTGTATATATTTAAAGGGTTGAGCATTTGGCATTGGATAGCTGAGATATATATATATATATATATATATATATATATATATTAAATGAAAATTTCCCTTTTTTGGCATACAGTGTTTCTTCCAAGAGCCACACAGATTATCTAAAAAAAAAAAAAAAGAAAGAAAAGAAAAGAAATACCACCACCAACAAGCATGAGAGGCCCTTCTTTGAGTTATTGGTCAGGTTGTCTGAGAGACTCCTAAAACATTATAGCCTATTGCTACTGTCCTTGGCTGCTTCCCAGATGTGAAAGGTAAGGCACCAGTGCTGAAGACACCATAAACACAGGATCCAGAGGACCAGAGCTGAATCTGAAATAAAAAGGCTCCTTCCCAAATATAAGATTTCGTGGTACATGAAAGCACCATGCAAGTTTGCCAAGGAAAGAAGCCACTGATAGTCTTACTCATCTATCACTACTATGAACCACAACAATGACCACCATGGCATGATAACTCTAAGAGTATAATTGTGGCATACATATCTTGATAGCAACCAATAGTTCTCTAATGGGACTCAAGACCCACTCAACAAGAGGGAAAACTTCGTCAACTACCCAGAGCTGTTAATCCTGAGATTTACCAGAGAAAACCCAATTTTGGGACCAAGTTTAAGGTAAGCTTTATTAAATATTAAATACTGTCAAAGAGATGGGTTTTAGTTGTTTTCTGGAATTTCCCAGTTGATAACGGCTTTCAGTTATGTGTTTCAGGGGTTTATAAGAACAAACCTATAGGCCACCATACTCTCCCATGAGGCTTTGTTATTTGAACTACAGTTCCCAGCATTCTAGAAAGTTACCTGGTCCCTGGGCAGGTGGGGTTTACAGGTTAATTTCAGTCATTACAATAGATACTGCTCACCATCTATAGTGATAAACAGAATAGTAAGATCCATACCACATGACATGTGCTCTTCTCCATATCATCAGCAGAGGGGGTTAATGAAGCACTGAGAAGGGACACCTACCCCATAGTAGGGATTCTCGACTAAAAACAGGACGGAAAGTAACTGCCATAATGTATCATTATTATAGACCCAAGCTTATAATTAAATCAATTCAATATGGTCATAAACTTTTATTGAGCAACTATAGCATGCCAGGCACTAACCTAGGCATTGAGGATACAGGCACAGTTCCTCTAATTTTTAAGCAGTGAAGTTTGACCCAATAATTGGGCTATAAGACAGAATGGGGGAGGGGCACAACATGCTTCATAACTCAAGTAGAGAAACCACAGTCAGCTTATTTTCCAAAGTGCGGTTTGATCAAATCCATGTTTTACAAGGATTATTTGGATAGGTTCAAAGATAAGAGTGAGGGAAAACAGTTAGAAGCTGGGGAAAGATACTGAGGCTCTTGAGCAGAAGGGACACATGGGATGGAAGTATATGGGGAAAATCTTAACAATAGAAGATATTAGTACCTGGTAATTGATCAGATCTGGGGACAAGAAAGACACGGATATGACTGTGGTGTGGAAATCATCCAGACTCACTAATGATTAGGGAAGATGATCCAGACACGTGCATTTTATTTCACCACTAAGATACTGCAGCTGGGGCCAGTGAGATAGCCAGTCAAGTAATGGCACTTGTTAGAAAGGCTACCGGTCTAAGCAGGGATGATAAGGAACCTGAGTTTGGTCCCTGGGACCCAAATGGTGTAAGGAGAGAACTGTCCTCTAGTCTCCACAGGCACACAGTGCTGAACATACATCCACAGACAAATGTGTGCATACACAGAGAGATGAATAAACGTAATACGACTTTTCTACAAATTAACGAGGCTAACTGGTATGAAGTTAACCATTCAGTTGATTTTGTGGTGTTGCAGAATTTAGGATTAAGATGTCTTGTTGTTCAAAAGAAAAGCAGTTTTGCAATAAATTTAATTTAAAATCCAGATAACTGCAGTATAATGTACCCAATGCTAAAAACTGACCCCCAAAGCCCCTTAACTTCTCACTTTTTCCTTTCTATTGCTATCACAATGGATCTGCACTCTTTTCTCTCTAGTTCATCTTTTAGACTCTGAAAACTCATGAATGACAAAGTGCAGCAATATGATAACATCATGATACCATGACTATGAAATTCAATTGTGTTATGTAGTTACTTTGTGATTAAAATTTGAGCAGACTTAGACACAAAAATACAGAATACATAGGAATGACTTGAAAACCAGTTGTTTTCTTCCCTAGGGTTCAGTTTCTAACCTATAAAAGAGAGATGGAGTTACATTTTGATGAGGTAAATAACATTTTGATGCAATCAACTTGGAAGAGCAGCAACTTTTAAAATGTCTGTGGATTGCCCATCACTTTGGTAAGAATAATGTTGTCCTGCCGCTCTCCTGCATTCAAACCCCAGCTGGCTTGGCTTCTAGACCATTAATGAGGGATGTACTCAGAAAGAAAAAGTAAGCTTGAGTTACAAATTAACAATAATTTGGATCTGCATATCTCTGTCCAGTGATAGTTTTGACACTGCTTCTTGAAACATACCCTAAGGGATTTCTTTACAAGCTCTTTTGATACTTTTACAAACACTAGAAAAAACATAAAATATGCCAGTGCTTTGAGATAGCACAGACCCTCACTGACAAGAGGGTTACAAATTCCTGAATTATTCTCTTCAGCTTGAAAACCCTTATTTGAGGAGCTAGAGAGAGGTTTTAGTAACAAAAGTACTACTGTGCAAGTGTGACCTAAGTTTGGGTCCTCAGCATCCACATAAAATTCCAGGCAACTCTGGAGACAAGAGAATCTCTGCTTTTCACTGTCCAGTCAGGCTAGCTGAGTTGGTGAGCTTGCGGGAGAGCTCCTGACTCAAACAATAAGGTGCAAGATGAATGAAAAATACACTCAGTGTCAAATTTTGCCCCCCCACACCCCCTCCACATACTGCTTTATTTGGTAAACTATAAATTTTTCTGTATTAATCAGGGTTCTCTAGAGCAATGTTACTTATTAGAATGAATTTCTTTATAAAGAAAGAACATTGGCTAGAGCATTTGCCTAGTATGCAAAAAAGAAATGCAGCCTGGATTTTCATTCACAACACCAGGGTCAGTGAGAATGATGTTTTGTAAAGAAAAGTGTTATATCAATGAAGCAGAAGAATTTTCCTAGAGTGAAATGAAGAGTCGATGAAGGGGTGAATTTAAAATGAATGAGACAAAGGTTGAAATGCTTTATCCCCAAGAAGATCACATAAGAACCCTAGACTTCTGCCATATTGCTCTTATTCAGAGAATACAGAACATCTTGGACTGTGTGGCTCTATTCTCATATAGGAACCATCAAGTAGGCAGCATCAACAATAGAGATATCTGTGCAAACAGTTCAGGAGATATTATTTCCAAGTGTCCTGAGTGATAGGGGAAAAGTGATATTGAGAGCCCTGATAGGCTGGGAGATGTCTGGTGCCATATGAGACAAGCAGCAGTCTCACAGACAAATGAGGTAGGATGATTGAAAAGGTTACTGGAAAAAACAGTCACAACAGCAGACTTTTCACTGCAATGATGTTCAAAGGGATGGGGAAAGTTCCAGAAACCAAAAAGCTGATTTTGTTCTGCTAATTGTATTGCCAGATATAAATGTTCATCTACCTAATGAAACACTCATTGGAGAAAGAGAAGGGAAAAGGCCCTTGCTCTTAGCTAGAGAAAGACTATGACCATCAAACAGAATGACTACTTGTGGACATTTTGAAATTATAATGAAGTGAATTGTTTTTAATGATGAGATTAAGCTTCACACCATCAAGGAAACCAGCAATGCTAAAACAAAATCGGGTAATATACTGGTTATTTTTCTCATTTCTGTGAAAAAAACATTGATAAAAACAACTTGAGGCTTACAATTTGAGCAGATACTGTCTACCATGGCAGGAGGATACAGCTCTGGGAAGGCAAGGATAAGGTCACATTGCATTTGATTCAGGAAACGGAGAGAGATGAGCATTGGTTCTTGGCTCGCTCTCTTCTTGTATTTCATCCAGGACCATTGTTCATGAATGGGATAGTAGTATCCACATTTAGGACAGGCCTTCCATCCTTAGATAAAACTCTGTAAACACACTCAAAGACACCATGAAGTGTGTCTCCCAGGTGATTGTAAAGTCAGTCACCTTGACAATGAAGATTAACCATCACAGTTAACTTTTCAGTTTTGTTAAGTATACTATATGAAGCCTGTTCATCTTTTTCAAAGACCTTGAAATATTATAGCATTGGCTTGCTGAAGTAGTGTTTCAATGACAAATACCACAGCCTCTCCAAGAGAAGACTCATCAACATTCCTGCAAACCATCTTCCTTGTGAAGCAGGAGTGATGGAGAAAGAAGATTTAAGGAATGACCCACTTTTGTTTAAGCATTGAGGTCTATACACAGTCTTGAACAAATCTACTTAATTTTTGCTTCCTTCTTAGTAAAAACAGATTGGATAAATAGACATTTTAAAGAGCCAAAACAATGTGCTCTTTGCTAGATACCTAGCAATGGACTTCTCACTAACTGCTGGGGTGTTTGACCCCTGAAACAATAGGAAATGCCAGGTAAGTCTCTTAAAATCTAACTCAAAACTCTAGAAATACTAGCTTTGGTCCCCTATGAAATAAAATCTTAGACATTTTTAGCTGTATCTGTCATCATTGTGTATGGGAGGAGTTAAGTGCTGACTCTCCAGAATTATTTTATTACTCTTTCACTATAATAATATAATAATTTAGAGACTCAATAGTTAAACTAAACAATGGTACATTGTTGCCAATTGCAAGACATTAGCATTACGCTTTTGACAAGACATTCTTTCTGTCATTCTTTCTGATGGCTAAAAAACATTATTTGGAATATTTGCATAATAATATATTTTATTGCAATGTGGCTAGCATTTCAATAGTAACAAATCTGGTGGAAAGAACAGCATAGTTCCACTATAAATGGTGATATTTGAAATTTGAACAGACAGTCTTCCATCATTTTTAAGCTGCCAACCACATCCATGTTGTGAAAAATCTCCCTCCCTTCCCCCCTCTCCCCCCCCCCCCGTGTGTGTGTGTGTACATGTATAGAATCCTGTGGAGTGGTGTGTGTATGTACATGTATAGAGTCCTGTGGACTGATGAGAGCATCCTACAAAGATATGGATTTATACATTGCCAACATGAAAGGAAGCATTTTAAATAGCACTGTTAGCCAGAGTGCAGGGGTAGGAGGCAAGGGTCATATATTCCAGTACAAGTCTATGTAATGTTTCACCTTGTGTACATTTTTCAATCTTAAACAGATTTACTTGGGTTTTAAGACTTTATTAAGGTCAAAAGGATTACATTAAGTTCATAGACACGTTTGTTATATTAATTGAGTCATAAATTCCAGCCATCTGCAAACACATTTGAAAACAGGCATCAGCTGGTTTCTATTGCCACAATAGATGAGAAAATCTGCCAGTAAGTCTGTTTGCAGCTCTTAAAAGTTGTGAAATAAAAATGTGTTTTGCGCTATCGACAATTACCTGAGAAAACAACTGGATTTTGTAAATGGATTTGTTTATATTCTCAAAACTCTCCTTCACCCTGCTTCTGCTCTTATCACCAACTTCCCTTAGTACCAGTCCTCCCTTCTCAGATCACCATTGCTTGAAAATCCCTCTGGCTTCTTGCTTACTAAAATGGAATAAGCAGAGTATTAGCTTTTCGTCAAAATGATTTGATATTAATAAAGAAGGAAAAGCAGTGGATGTAAAGTAGGCTAGATCTGGCTTTTCATTAAATTATATACTATATTATAAGGAAATATCTCATATGTACAAATACCTTTACATTCTCTGGTATTAAAAAAAAACCACTATGTTTAACCTTGGAAGTGTCATGAGTTCCTACACAATACTCTGTCTTCCCCTCTGCTGAGAGGCAGTAATTATCCTGCTTATCACCTGTGGTGGTTTTAAATAAGTTTGGCTCCATAGACGTATGTGTTTGAATGTTTGGCTATCCAGACTGGCACTACTAGGTAGTGTGGCCTTTTTGGAGGAAGTGTGACATTGTGGAGGTGGGCTTTTGAGTTCTCTGCCCAGTGTAGAATTAGAGTGCCCTCCTGGATGCCTGCTGAGGACTGAAGTGAAATTTGGGGGTTTTCTTTGGAGAAAGAAACATAAAGAGACTTCTGCAATCAGTTTGGTCACGTGGTGTTTTCCTGAAAACTATGTTGCAGGAGGATATTTTTGCTGAGAACAGACAAATTCTGATTTTCTAAAAGCAGCCTAAAAACCGAGCATGTGACGTTTTGCTAGAGGAGACACTTGAGAGAACATGTGATGTTTGGAAAGAGTGTAAATAGAACCCAGCAGGCAGTGGACAATGCTGTGTAGTGCCAATACGTCTTGCCACTCTTTGCTGCTCATTGTTTGTTGTGACTTTGTAGAGGGAAACACACCAAAAACCTTCTGCTGGTATTGTAGCAACTTCTTGTCGCTTCTGCAGACTTGGGTAGATTGGCAGAGACTTGTGGTTTCTTCTAGATCAAACTGCCATTGCTGATTCCTAAATGTGTTTGAGAGTGGATTGAGCTACTACTATTGATTCTTGTGAGCTAAACTGCTGCTTACCTGACAACGCAGATAAGATTTGCTCCCTCCAAAAAATATGTCTAAACGTGTCTACATACTCCTTTGCCCTGTTAACCTTTCCTTCCCACTACCTCTGGTGCATGGTGAGCTAAAAGGGATATCAGAACATTTACATTCCCTTATTAAAAGTACATTTCCCTTCTGCCGTCTGCAGATCAAAGTGCAACACCATGTCTGCCTGGATGCTGCCTTGATTTCTGCCGTGATGGTAATGGACTAAACCTCTGAACCTGTAAGCCAGCCCCAGTTAAATGTCTTGCTTCATGAGAATTGCCTTTGTCATGTTGTCCACTCACAGCAATGGAAATCCTAAGACGCCACCCATTTTTTTAGCATTGTTACACATACATTAGTATAATTTAACAGTGTGCTATTGAGTTTTCCACAGTTTCAACTCTTTAAAACGTACCCATAATATAGTCTATAACTTTTCCTCTTTATAGCATGCTTCCAAAATTTATCTACATTGTAGCATGTAACTAGGGTTACTTCTGTGGAAACTCAGTATTCTACTCATATATCTACATGTCATATACACATACACATATACATGTACATAAGTATATGTGTGTGAGGGTGTGTGTGTGTGTGTGTATATATATATATATATATATATATATATATATATATATATATCTCCACATATATGAGTGTTTTATATATTAAATATCTGTGGGTTGTTATTATTATTGCTTTTACTATTGTCGTTGTCTTTGGCATTGACAACTTAACCTGAGCTTTGGGAGTTCTAAGCATACACTGTACCTCTGACCTATACCCCTAGGCTAATACTTTATATGTTACTAGTATAATGGCGTTCATCATGTATGTTGTAGATGATAGAAATGTGCCCAAATTTAGGACAAAATTTATAAAAGAAAATAGATGTTTTCTACCATATTAAAAAAAGCATCAAATTGTACTTGGCACATATGCATACAGAACGTCTGGTGGCTGTGAAATAGCTGCCTCGTTGTCATGTCTCTTTCTTTTAATAGTTCCCATTCACATTTACTGTCCTGTTATAGAAAATTACAACTGATTTTATATAGTACCTTTATATCCAAATACTTTTGATCACACACTCTTATTATTATTCTAGTAATTTAGCTTCACACTTTGATTTTTGTACATAAACAATTGTATGATCCATAAGTAACAAAACTCTGATTTTTATTTTCTTTTTTTAAATTGGATATTTTCTTTACTTACATTTCAAATGTTATCTCCTTTTCCTGTTTCCCTCGCTCCTGGAAACCACCTATCCCAAACTCCCTCCCCCTGCTTCTATGATGGTGTTCCTCCACACACCCACCCACTCCCATCTCCCCACCCTCAATTCCCCTACACTGGGGGCATCTATCAAGCCTTCATAGAGCCACGGACCTCTCCTCCCATTGATGCATGACAGGGCCATCCTCTGCTACATATACAGCTGGAGCCATGTGTACTCTTTGTGGATGGCTTAGTCCTTGGGAGCTCTGGGGGTCTGGTTGGTTGATATTGTTGTTCTTCCTATGGGGTTGCAAACCCCTTCAACTACTTCAGACCTTTCTCTAACTCTTCTATTGGGGACCCTGGGCTCAGTCCAAGGGTTGGCTGCGAGCATCCGCCTCTATATTTGTCAGGCACTGGCAGAGCCTCTCAGGAGACAGCTCTATGAGGCTCCTGTCAGCGAGCACTTCTTGGCATCCACAATAGTGTCTGGGTTTGGTAACTGTATATGGGATGAATCCCCAGGTGTGACAGTCTCTGGGTGGCCTTTCCTTAAGTCTCTGCTCAACACTTTATCTCCATATTTGCTCCTGTGAGTATTTTGTTCTTTATTTTAAATCATAAAATTGTTTTTATTTTCTTATCTCATTGGCTATGATTGCCAGTACAATACAGGGAAGAAGTTATGATAACTGGTACCCTTTCTTCTTATCAACTACAAATCAGAATACTTCTGCATAAACATATTAATAATGTGCCTCTCAGGATATAGTTACATCAGGCTCCTGTTAGCAAGCACTTCTTGGCATCAGCAATAGTGTCTGGGTTTGGTGGCTGCATATGGGATGGATCCCCAGGTGGGGCAGTCTCTGAATGGCTTTTCCTTCAGTCTCTGCTCCACTCTTTATCCCTGTATTTCCATTAGACAGGAGCAATTCTGGGTTAAAATTTTGAGAATGGTGGGTGGCCCCATCCCTCAACCAGGGACATGCCTAACCTCTAGATATGGTCTCTACAGGTTCTCCCTCCCTTTTGTTGGGTATTGCAGCTAATGTCATCCCCATTGGGTACTGGGAGCCTCTTGCTTTCTTGGTGTCTGGGACTTTCTGGTGGCTAACCCCAGTTCCCCATCCCGCATTGCTACACACCTCTGTTCAATTTCCTGACCCTCCTTAGATCTCCCCCTGTCTCCTCCCTCACCTGATCCTGCCCCCCTTTTTTCCTTCCCCCCTCCTCTCTTCCTCCAAAGTTCCTTCCACCCTCTACCTCCTGTGATTAATTTGTTCCCCCTTCTAAGTAGGACTGAAGCATCCACGCTTTGGTCTTCCTTCTTGAGCTTCATATGGTCTGTGAGCTGAATTGTGGGTATTCTGAGTTTTTTCCCTAATATCCACTAATCAGTGAGTACATACCATGTGTGTCCTTTTGTGACTGGTTACCTCACTCAGGATGATATTTTCTAGTTCCAGCCATTTGCCTGTGAATTTCATGAAGTCATTGTTTCTAATAGCTGAGTAGTAGCTGTCTCCTGAGAGGCTCTGTCAGATTCTGACCAATATAGATGCAGATGCTTGTAGCCAACCATCAGACTGAGCACGGGGACCCCAATGGAGGAGTTAGGGGAGGTACTGAAAGAGCTGAAATGGTTTGCAACCCCATAGGAAGAACAACAAAATCAACCATCCAGGCCCCTCAAAACTCCCAGAGACTAAACCACCAACCAAAGAGTACACATGGAAGGACCCATGGCTCTAGCTGCATATGTAGTAGGGGATGGCTTATCTGGCATCAGTGGGTGGAGAGGCCCTTGGTTCTGTGAAGGCTTGATGCCCCAGTGTAAAGGAATGCTAGGGCAGTGAGTTGGGAGTGGATGGGGGGCACTCTCATAGAAGCAGCAGGGAGGGTTGGGATGGGGGTTTGCAAAGAGAAACTGGGAAGGGAGATAAGACTTAAAATGTAAATAAATAAAATAACCAATAAATATTAAAATAATAATGTGCTGTTTTTGCTATTTAAACAAGTTTACTATAGCCTATTCTCTTCCTTATTTGCTAACACTTTTTAACTAAACGACTGTTGCATTTTATCATCATCGTCATCTTGAAATAATCATATTCTGACAATGTGGGAAATAACAAAAGTTAAACTCCTAAGGTAAACCAATTATGGACTGTGCAAATATATAAACTTGGTTATGAAGCATTATCCATCCATGCTTTGACTTATTTATGTATCAAATACTATGGTTAGCATATATGAACATATATTCATGAATCAAACTCCCTGTAATTTTCCTTTCAAGACAGCATTATGAGTGCTCCTTCTTTTTCTTTTTTTAAAATGTTTTCCCTTTTTTCCCTTCTTTTCCTTAAATCTGGAATAATCCATGTAAAATCAGAAATGTTAGTCCAACCAATATTTATTATAGCTAAGTAAAGATTACTTTATATTCATTAATTTAGAAATTTGAATAAGCATATGTTTATTGGTTTCTTAGTTTCAAAAGAATTTTTAACTATTCTTATTCCCTCCTTTTTATCTTTTTGTTAGATTTCTTATTTTATCTTCATGGGTGGTTTGCATATATGTTTGTATGTACACATACATGACTGCCTAGGAGGTCAGAAGATAGAGTTGGATTCTCCAGAACAGGGACCTTGTGAAGCACCATGTGTGTGCAGGGGAATAAACCAGAGTCCTCTACAAGAGCCAGTACCCTTAACCACTGAGCTATCTCTCCAGCCCTTTATCCATGTGTTGGTTTGTTTAGATTTGTTTTTTGAGAATCTTGCTATGTAGCTCTGGCTGGCCTAGTAACTCACACTTGAATCCTTAAATCATTAAGGATTTTTCTAATTTTTAAATTTATTTTTATGTGTATGGGTGTTTTATCTGCATATCTATGTACTACATACATGCAGTGCCTATTCAGGTCAGAAGAAGGCGTTTGATCCCTTGAGAGTCCAGTTACACATGACTGTGAACTGCCATGTGGGAGCTGGGAATTGAATGGTGGCCCTCTCTAGAAGAGTGTCCAGTGTTCATAACTGCTTAGCCATCTGTCAAGCCCTTATTATGGAGTATCTTTGAAAAATTATATGCCAACATCGAACTAAGAGGGTATAAAAATGCCTAAATTCATTGAGAGTATGAAATGAGATTATACCATTAGTAAAAAGTCTCCCAAGAAAGAAAAACTCTGCAGTAGATGGATTTGCAGCAGAAGTTTATAACTTCTAAAGACGTATGGCCCTTAAAATCACGTTCATAAAATAAACAGGGAAGAAATACTTCCAAGTCGCTTATACAAAGTTAATATGACTCTAACACTAATAAGTGCAACCCCCAAAAATGAGAATGAGAGAGCGACATCTCTGATGAATATATATGCAAAATTCTTAATGAATAACTGGAAAATGCAATTCAACAATATATAAAAAGATCACACATGTTGATAGAGTTTGTTTCATACCAAGGATACAAGGATGGCTGAACATACATAAATCAATAAACTTAATACAGAACATAAATGGAATCAAAGATAAAAATCATATGAGCCTCTCAATAGGATGAGAAAAAAGCCTTTGATAAAATTCAACAACCCTTTATGATAAAAGCCCAGAATAAACCGGTTTAGAAGGACCATTCCTCCAGATATTAAACGTGATATATAACAAAGTCCACAACCAACATAATGAATGAGAAAAACTTAAAGCATTTCCTCTAAAACAAAGAGCTAGACAAGGCTGTCAATTCTTATCCCTCGAATACTTGAAATTTTAGTTCGAACAGTCAAAAGACTGAAATAAAGGAGCTACAAATAAGAAGTCCAGTTATCTTGGCCAACTACATAATTTCATACATTAAAAATAAAACCACAAAGGCTCTTAAAAATGACCAATTCAGTAAAGTGGGATCAAACAGATTTATAGACATCAGAGATTTCCTGTACACCAATATTTCCTGATGTGTGTGTGTGTGTTGTTGTTGTTGTGGGGTTTTCTTTGTCCTTGAGTTGTTGGTTTTCCTTCTGTTTGTTTGTTGTTGTTATTGTTAGTCTAGTTTCTGAAGGAGGATATTGCTGTATCACCCCAGCTGGCTTGGAACTCACTACGTAACCCAAGTTGACCTCATACTAGATCCAGCTGCCTCCACCTCCGAGTGTGCAGTGTGCAGGTGGAAGTCACCCAGCTGCTTCTTCCTGATTTAAAAATCATCCTTTGATCCTTATTTGCCATGAAAATAACATTATTGTCTTGGCATATGCGTTTATATAGTTCATTCAGAACAATATTTTCTCACTTTGAAAAAGAGAAATTTTAGGATAGTGGAAAAATACTGTCTGGGGAATTCTTTTCAAACAAAAACAGGCTATCCTGAGAATCGATAAAAGCTTGATTGAGGTAAAAAATAAATACACAGCATGAAACTTGCTATCTTAACTCTTTTTAAATTCTCAGTCTAGTAGTGTGAAATCTATTCACATTATCGTAAAACAATTCTGCAGAATGTATCTTCCTGCAAATTGAAAACTCTATGGCCAGGCCCTTTCAGTCATCTCCCTAGTTTCTGGCAACGACCATCTACTTCCTGTTTTGATAAATGTTACTGTCTTAGATACCTCATAAATGGTGACCATATAGTAATTTTCTTTTTCTGGTTGGTTTATGTCTTAGTATACTATCAAAGCATTTATCCTTATTTTAGCATAAAATAGAATTTCCTTCATTTTTAAAATTGGATAATGTTACATTGTATGCATAAACACATTTTTTCACTAAGTAATCCGTGAAGATCTGGATTAATTCCATCCCTTGGCCATTTTGGATAGTAACTACTAAAAATGTAGGGCAGAAAATTTTGTTTTTATTTGTTCATTATTTTCAACTGGGTTTCACTATGTACCCAGACTGGTCTCAAACTCCTTCCGGCTCCTACTTTCTAAATGCTAGAATTAGAAATTCACACCTGACCCTACCCTTTTCCTTCTTCTAACTATATAAGCAAAAGTGAGGTCACTGGATCACATGGCAGTTCTAGTGTTCGTTCATTCCTGAAGGAAAGTCTACACTGATTTTACATAGCAGTAGTGCCGTGCTATACTATGCAAATGATATCAACTGACAAAATAGCTTAAATAGTCATGTGGGCCATTTTAGTGGCCTGCTTATTTAAGCAAGTTTATGTGCAATGAGTTAAACTTGCTTTGCACTCACATTAAATCAACTACTTTAGCAGTTCATAAGAAGCCACTCATTTGCCTGTACAAATTGTCATCATGACGGTATACAGGCCCTTATGTCTGAGAGTAGTAAATATATTCATAATTGCTTTAGAAACACAACAACATATTACTTGACCAAGGCATTCCCGTACTGGCCCTTCATCTCTGGCGCCTATGCTTTTTCACAGCAATGTTTACTCTAAAGGTAGTTTACATTTAGAGGTAGTTTTCTAGCATCTCTGAGCACTGACTATGTGCTAAAAGATTTAATTATATATTCATGCTCTCCACTACAGCAAGCATCATTACTAGTCTCATTCTCTCAGATAAAACACTAAGAAATCTTAAGGACTGTATTTAAAAGATCCTAAGACACATCGTACAACTCCAAAATCACCATGTATCTTGTAATCAACAGCATCTTACAATTACTATTGTCGACATAGCCTGGTAGAGTAACTATCACCTTTGTGTGTGCACATTCGATCATAGTTGTTGGTGTTGTGACATTTCTTTGGAGTTTATATCTAATGTCGGTACTAATATGGTGAGTTTTATTAACAATTTAAAGATTTTCCAAAATAGCCAGTCTGACTTATCTTTAAAAGAAATATATTGTACCTGCTGACGGACATAAAATAAGGATGTAAAAAATGTGTTTTGGTAAAAAAAAATATATCACTGGTGGGATATATACAGTTTGTTATTTTCTTACAACATGATGAATGATTGACAGGACCTAAGAAAAAGATGTCTACAAAAAGAAAGTTTTGTTGTATTTTAATATGGCTGCATATAAAAGAATTGACAATCAAAGTAACTGAAAACATAAATGCAAGAAGTTTTAAGGCAGACAATGAGAGGTCTACATGGTGAGCCAGTACAGTGCCAGCATTACTAATATGGCAAACGTGTCTTTGAATAGTTTTTTCTTCTTAGCAGTATGTAAACTAACAATCTATCAAAGAATTGATAGCATCATAAATTGGATGGCACCAAGTGCATTTTCCAAAGTGCATTTTCTAAGGTACCGAGGTTAGTAAGTAAAAAATAAAATAAAATAAATGGCGAGTTGTATGCTAGGTTTATGTTCCTGACCAACAGTCTTTCCTGGACTTTGATTATGGAACTTCTCTCTATCAAGCCTACAAGCATTGCTTTCACTCTTTTAAAAAAAAAATCATTTCATACCCCAATTGCTGCCCTGCCTCCAGGACACTCCCTCCCACAACCTTCCCCCACCCCATTTCCCCTCCATTTCTCCTCTGAAAAGGGAACACACACATACCGTAGGTATCCCCTTACTCTGGCACATCTAGTCTCTGCAGAGCTAGGTACATCTTTTCCCACGGAGGCTAGACAAGGCAGCCCAGCTAGAAGAACATATCCATGGACAGGCGACAGCTTTAGGGACAGCCCCTGCTCCAGTTGTGCAGGACCCAAATAAAGACCAAGCTGTACATCTGCTACATATTGCAGGGTGTGAGGCTAGATGTAGCCCTTTGGTTGGTGGTCCAGTCTCTGAGAGCCCCAAGGGTCCAGGTTAGTTGACTCTGTTGATCTTCCCGTGGAGTCCCTCTCCCCTTTGGAGCCTACAGTCCTTCTTCCTATTCTTCCATAAGTGTCCCCAAGCTCCATCCACTGTTTAGCTGTGGGTATCTGCATCTGTCTGAGCCAGCTGCTGGGTGGAGCCTCTCGGAGGACAACATGCTCCTGTCTGCAAGCATAACAGAGCATGATTAACAGTGTTAGGGATTGGTGCTTGCCCATGGATGGTTCTCAAGTTGGGCAGTTTATTGGTTGGCCATTCCCTCAGTTTCTGCTCCAACTCCCATGCCTGCACTTGTTGTAGACAGGATAAATTTTGGATCAAAAGCTTTGTGGGTGTGTTGGTGTCCTAATAGTTCCACTGGGATTCCTGCCTGGCTATAGGAGGTAGCCTCTTCAGGTTCACATATCTCTAATGCTGTGAGTCTCAGCTAAGGTCACTCCTTGATTCTTGAGTTCTTCCCCTATCCCAGGTCTCTGGAATGTCCTCGAGATGCCCACTACCTCTCCACCCCCGCCAATTGCAAATTTTCACTCATTTTTGTGGCCATTTGGCCATCTTTCCTGTCCTTCCCCATACCTGATCCTGCATCTCTACATTCCCCTCACCATGCCCTCTCCCATGCAGTTGTCTCCCTCTGTCTCTATTCTATGAGTATTTTATTCCCCCTTCTAAGTGAGATAAACCATCCGTGCTTGGATCTTTCTTCTTAATCAGCTTTTTGGGGCCAGTGCAGTGTGTAGCATAGGTATCCTGTATTTACGGCTAATAAAACTAATAGAAAAAAAAAGTGGAGAATAGCTCTAAATTCATTGGTACAGGAGACAACTTCCTGAAGAGTACACCAAAGGCTCAGGCGCTAAGATGAACAATTGAAAAATGGGACCTCATGAAACTGCAAAGCTTCTGTACGGCAAAGGACACTGTCAATAAGAAAAAATGGCAACTCACAGATTAGGAAAAGATCTTCACAAATCCTACATCTGACAGATGACTAATATTCAAAATTTATAAAGAACTCAAGAAGTTAGATACCAACAACCCAAATAACCAAATTTAAAAATGAAGTACAGAGTTAAACAGAATTCTCAATAGCCAAAACAAAACAAAACAACAAAAACCACTTAAAGAAATATTCAGCATCCTTAGTCAAAAGGGAAGTGAAAATGAAAACAACCCTGAGATTCCACCTCACACCAGTCAGAATGGCTCAGATCAAAAACTCAGGTGACAGCAGATGCTGGTGAGGATGTGGAGCAAGGGAAACACTCTTCCATTGCTTGTGGGAGTGCAAATTTGTACAACCATTTTGGAAATCAATTTGGTGGTTTTCAGAAAACTGAAAATAGTTCTACCTCAAGACCCAGCTATACCACTCCTGGGCATATATCCAAGATGTTCTACCATACCACAAGGACACTTGTTCAACTATGTTCATAGCAGCTTTATTCATAATAGCCAGAAACTGGAAACGACCTAAATATCCCTCATCTAGAGAATGGATTAAGAAATTGTGTGCATAATGGAATACTACTCAGCTATTAAACAAAGACATCATGAATTTTGCAGGCAAATGTATGGAACTGGAGAATATCACCCTGAGTGAGGTAACCCAGTCCCAAAAGGACATGCATGGTATGTACTCACAAGTGGATATACCCATTTACTTGTGTGTGTGTGTGTGTGTGTGCGTCTGTGTCTGTGTCTAAGTGAACTTAGATGAACCATGTGTACTCAAATGATTAAAAGACTGAAAGAGGGTGATGGATCTCCTGAGCTGTAGCTCCAGGCAGTTATGAGCTGATATGGGTGCTGGGAACCAAGCTACAGTCCTGTAGAAGAGCAGAAAGTACCCTTATCTATTTTTAGATGAAATGTTGCCCAGTGCTTTTAAAGACAATTTTTAAATGTTTTAACATTAATTTATTTCTATGCATGTATGTTCATGCGCACACATATGTGGAGATCAGATGACAACCTTTGAATCTCTTGTTCCACAATGTGGGTGGCAAGAATTGAACTCAGATTGATGGCAGGTGCTCTATTCACTAAGAAATCATCTGTTCCTTATATTTTTGACAATTTTGTGATATGTATTAGCTGACTTTACTCATTGTGTATTGCAATATATCTGACAAAGGAATCAGAAGGAAGAGAGATATATTCTATTTCATAATTGCATGGGATTTAGTCCAGGGTTCCTTGACCTTCTGTAGCAGAATTTTCCCCCAATTAATTTAAATATTAATACAGCAAGACGCCTGTGATTGGGCAGTGGAAAAAGGAAGGTGGGTGGAGATTTTTAGAGCCTGATAGAGGACAGAGGAGGAAGAGAAAGACAATTCAGATTCTGCATGGCTTTAAATAGCCACAGGTAGCTATGAATATCTTATAAGGGATGGATAATTACAGGACAATTTGTCTTATCTAGGTGGTTAATTTATATCAATATCAATTGGCTCTGAGTTCATTGTGTGGGCGTTTTGTGGGGTGAGAATTTACTGATATAAATCTGACTTATAAATTACAAGCCTCTAGAGCTTTGATTTTACTGGGTTCCTGGGATTTGGTCCGCTGACCACAGAGGGTAGATGGCTGGGAAGGTACAAGTGGTTCGAGGCAGGTGAACCAGAGCTGGGAAGACAGCCATGTGGGGCTAGCCATGGAGATGGCAAGAGCGAGGTCACTGGGACCAGCGAGTAGCTGGATATAGCGCAGGATGGTGCTATGTTTTTTAAATATTTCCCTCAACAACCTTCAATGTGCTTAAGGATAAAATTATGGTGGTGGTAGCTTATGAGATACAGACAAGAAGCATAGACAGGGAAAAGGACTATGGGCCACTTTTAACCTTCCAAACACATTCCTAGTATTCTGGTTCCTCCCAACATTTCTACAGCTGCCCACATAGCACCACCAGCTGGGCACTAAGCATTCTACACCTAAGCTTATGGGAGAAATTTCAGAACCAAACCATGAAAATGACCACTTAGGAGATAATTACAACTCCTTAAAAGCAGTCTCCAAGATAATGAATCACCCAAATTGATGTCTTGTGAAAGAGTTGGGGGAAGGAATGCTGAGCCTGGAGAGAATAGAGACTCCACAAGAAGACCAACATAGTCAAGTTACCTGGACCCTTGAAAGCTCTCAGAAACTAAACCACTTACCAAAGAGCATACATACAAGAGCTGGATCTGGTCCCACCCATGGACATATGTTGCAGATGTGCAGCTTGTTTTTCATGAACATCCCCCCAACAACTGGAGTGTGGGCTTACATTGACTCTGTTGCTTGCCTGTTGCCTGTATATCTCCTTGTCTGACTTCAGTGGGAGAGGGTGTACCTAGTGACTTGTGACTACTAGCACCTAGTGACTTGAGGTGCTATGGTCAGTTGGTACCCAGGGACCTCCTCCTACTCAGAGATGAATGAGAGGCAGGGTGGAAGAAGCCATATGAGGGGGACAGAGAGGAGGAAGTTTCCAACTGGGATGTAAAGTACATACATACATACATATATACATACATACATACACATAAATGCATGCATAAATAAATGGGAAAAAAGAATCACCATAATTAAAGAAAATCATAAAATTGGAAAAATAGCTAATGGTGGCCGTCAGTCATAGCAGAAAATCAGGTTCTTCTTGCATTATTTTCCCCTCCACATAACAGTAAACATATCATGCGCTGGATTACATTGTTGTGTAAAATGGAAGTGCACTAAAATTTTTGTATTCATTGTTGTATTCAGTCATATTTCATGACCCATGCTTACCTTATTTATTCTATGCTTTTCTAATCTATTGTTATAAAAGTTAAAAAACCAAAATCTGTGTTTGGCAATCATGATTTGATTAGTAGTAAACCATGTACTATCTGAAAATTTGTTAAAAAACTTTCACAACTTTATTCTACTTGGTCCTCATAGACATACCTTACGGTGGAGAATCTTGAACCATCGTGGGCATTCAAGTCTTGATTCAACCATGGGTTCAGTTTTTTAACTGGGTGACTTTGGCAAATCACTTCATTTGCATGAGCCTTGTTTTCCCTGTTAGTAAAATCAGGATGTAATAAGCCATTAGTGTGAGTGGTTATGAGATTCAAATAAGATACTGTATGAAATGCAATTCAAAATACAACTTGCTCTTCAAGGCTTGATAAATGTCAGGTACCATTGTTAGTAACAAAACAAGCCTGAACATAAATAAACATTATTTTTCAAGTATGAAAGTAGACTCAGAAAGATTAAATCAATTCCCAAAATTATACAGCTATTAAATATCAGAGCTGGTATATTGTGTGTGTGTGTGTGTGTGTGTGTGTGTGTGTGTGTGTGTGTGTGTGTAGAAATGGACTTACCTTCGTTACAAACAAAATACACACTCAGGAATTTTTCAGGGTCTGTGCCAAGTTAGAAATTCCTGTTCTTTTATGATCCCTATATAACTTAACAAATTAGTACAAGAGCCATAAAAACTTGAGAGTGCTTTTTCTGCTTCTCTCATAAAGGCTACTGAGAAGAACAGATAAAAATAAAAATTGGGTTGACCTTTTTGATTGGTCATAGAACATACTTATCAAAAAGCCAAAAGCAGTTTGTTAAAAGGAAAAATAAACAAAAAACAAAAAACAGCAACAAAAAAATCAGAAGAAATCCTAGCTGCCTAATCACAAAGTCAAGAAATATTTGCTACTATTTTTGAATAACAAAAGATATAGACAGGGTGTTGGAAGCTTAATGTAAAGAATCGGACCTGTACTGAAGCCCACTTGAATTTCCTATTACTCTAGCCCATGGTGATTATTTGAATTTGCGTGCAAGCTCTTCATCTGCATAATTAGTTCCAGTACCTCACAGAAACAGATTGAGACCTAATCAAGGAGGTCAAGAGCTGGACAAGAGTGAGTTCCAGAGGAGAGAGGGTGCTGCATTAACCCCTGCTCTTAGGTGCACCTTTGTGTTCAGAAGCCACTGAACTGGGAACAAAGGGGTGGCCCGGAAACAGAGAGGACAGTGTGGGAAAAGGCTTTAGGCAGGTATCCACCTATTTCCAACGCTGTATGCAGTAATATAGAAGGTTGGGAAGCAGGGAATAAACCTCAAGCCAACTTAGAAGAGCCGCTCAGCAAGGCTTGAGGGCCCCCAAGAGTCCACCAATTAGCTGAATACCTAAGGCAAAATCTCTCAAAAGGAAAGAGTACCAGAAAAACAAACAAGCAAGCAAACACATAAAACAAGCAAGCAACAATGTTGACCCAACAAGAAGGAAGGAAAGTGTATCATGCGCAAATGACAGCAGCAGCAAAGCGCTGAGCACAGCCTGCTGAAGCAAGCCCAGCAAGGAGGACTGTGTGGCCCACATAAGGAGGGTGGGTAGTCCTCCCTTTCTAAGGAGTGAGTCTAGAGCTAGTCATGTGAAAAATCAGAGAAAGAAATGAAATAAAAGAGGAAGCAAAACAAAGAAGGATAAGCATCGGGTCATGTATTTCTGGCTTCACTAACAGAGAGATGCTATTCTGGTATGGTGAGCATGGTTCTCTCCAGCTGGGGAACTGGGTCCAGGGAGCACTGAGAAGATCACATGAATGGAAAGCTGTAGTAATGGAGCAAGCAGTCCAGTGGGTTGTAAGTGCTGGGGGAAACCTGGGAGCTGTCCCGGAGCTAGAGAAATCCTAAAGGATTGTATTGAGAGAAAGATAGCAAGAAGCACATTTCTTTCAGGGCTCAGAATGTTTAGGAAAATTTCTCAAAGAGCTTTGTGTTAGAGTGCATCCAAAGCCAGTGGTGACAACTATAGCAGGCTACCACTAACAAGGTGAGTGCTCAGTTACAACAGGGGAAGGCTCACTACCATGTGCCAAGTAAGCTACTTGATTCATTTTTTTTCTAGCAAAGTGACTTTGGCATGGTAAAAGACAGGGAATAGGGATTTGGTATAACCATCACATGGTTATACTCTCTGATTGTTCGATCCTTCATCTACTTTGCAAAAGCTTTTCTTCAGAAGATGAAAAAAGACTGTACACACCTTATTGCCTCTTCCTCTTTATATTACAAATATAACAAATACATAAGAAATTATCACAGCCTCAAAGAGGAATTCACTAGATGCTAACTTTCTGGAAATTAAAACTCTAATTGATTCATTGATAGTGACAGGTTGGTATCACTGCTACAGACAGAAAGGGTGCCCAGGACATGGCCCTGTGGATATTTATGCACAAATGCACAGGTGTGTATAAAATTTTTCAGATTCTTGCATAAGTTTGTACAGCGAATCCCATCTACATGTCAGCTACCCAAGATCTCATGCATATACACACATATTGGCATTATACAAATGCTCACACTGTTGTGGACACACATACACATTCACGAAATTTATAGTCACAGCTACATGCATACTCAAACAAGTTGAAACATATGCACACTTCTTCTAGGCACTTAGTAATAGACATAAAAACACATGTAAGAAGGACTATGCAAAATGAAGCACTTTTGTTAAGTCACAGAATGACAATGAGCTAAGGACTGCTGACTCCATTGTAGAGATGAAACCCCTGAAAGTAGGCTAGAAAAGGTCTTATTCAAGCTACATTGTTAATAAATGGAAGGATGTGTCTGATTCAGACGTGTGCCCAGCTGCTGTTAAACCCAGAAACAAAACAATTCGCTAATGATACCATCATTTGCACTAGCCAAGCTCAACACGTTTCTTTGAAATATTCACGTAGTTTTTGAACTATGCAGATTTTGTGGAAAATTTAATCCACATGCTTATAATTCATTTACACCAAAATGCTGCAAATGTTGTTTCTTAAGAGGTATTTGATGTCAAAAGAAGGCTTTTGAATTTTCCAGTAACATTCTTTAAGCTTTGTATTTTATTAAAAACAGGCAAAACAGTTGCTCCACACATAGGAAAATTTATGTTTCAGGGTTTTTTTTCTCTTCTGACATTTTGAAAATTGTTATTCATATTCAGTAATTTGAATCAAAATTAACTTGGTTCTTATAAGTCTCTACTGTTTGGAGTGCTGCTATTTTATCCATTGTCATAATTACTCTTAAAAATTAATTACATGGTGATTTGTTATCTAGCAAGATAACTATACTGACAAAATAAATTTAAGCATTTAGACTTTCCTAGAAAGAAACCCCTACTATCTTAGTGATAAATTCTTTGGAAATATAAGCAGATTTCACACAAGACTGACTCTTCCAGTTATAGGTGTGAGAGGTCACATGGATTCAACTAAGATGTACAGTTTTTTTTTTCAAATCCAAAGCTTCCAGAAGAACTACAAATGAGCTCTAAACGGAGCATTTCTGACACTCTGAGGATTAATAAGCACCAAATAGTCATCTGCAGTAAGTTGTAACAGACTTACTTCCTCTGTATGATCTTTGGTGAAAACATTAAAGATAGAAAATAAACAAACACCACCAATCTGAAGCACAGGTCACCCAGTGGAAAGTGCTGAGTCAGCTGCTCTGAGGCTGGACAGGTTACTTTTTCCAAGTGAGTGTGGAGATGAAGATTTTATACATATGTAAGTATTTGGTGGGTATATCTGTGATGTGGAATACTAAATTTTGTATTTGCACTGTAACATTTCTCAAGCATGGATGGTTTTTACAGAATGGGTCTATTGTAAGGAAACATAGTTCTTGCAGCCTGAAAATGCCATGGCAAGGACCCTATGATCAAATTGTTTAATATTGTCACTGTTACTATCCTTATGATTAGTATTAGTATCCCTGTTCTGAAGATGAATAGCTTGAGGTTTATAGTTGACTAAGGCACCTACAAGGTAGTAGAGTCGAAAGTATAAAGAGCCATGACAAAAATATATATCTCCAACGAGAATCAGCCAGACTCTGGCTGAATGGAAAGCAGGGCAAAAGCAGGGTGTTTCTAAAGAGAGAGAAAAAAAAATGAATGGAAATAAAATCCAAGCTCCTGGCCAAGCAAGGCAAACCTTCCTATCAAATCTTGAGAGCGCCTCCTCCGTCTGATGCTGAGATTTGAGCTGACTTAGGAAAGGCTTCTGCTGTGTTCTCACTTTCCGTATTGTTCACCTCCCTGTCCCCACCGCATCTCAGATGCTCTTCTATCCTCTGTCTCACTCCCTTCCTCTTTCTATGCCTTTCAGCCTTGCACGACCCTTCTTCCTTTACAATCGAGTCCAGGGCACCAAACAGAGTCGAAACTCAGTAGTGTTAGTGGATACTGAAGGGTGCAAGTTCAGATGTCTCCAAGAACATCTATGTCACAGCTTCTAGTGAGCAGCAACTGCCCTCTAACACTAAGAACTAAGTTTGGAGTGTGCAGAATTTCCTGCAAAGCCACAGGACTTTTAGGAAGAGCTATCTGCTCAACTCAGCCACTTCACCCACCCATGAGCTTCAACTTTCACGAGCCCTGAATGTACAATGTTTCTCTTTTCTTTCACTCATCTCCTTCAGCAGAAATCTTACCCCTCAAGGCTCCATACAAATACCTCTTCTTCCATGAAGCCTTCTTTGATCTCCCCATCTGGAAATGATCGAACTGTCCTTTGAACACCATTGCCCTTTGTACTTCTCTGTTGGTGCTTCTCCCATTCCACCTTCTATTAGAACTGTAATCCTGCCTCAGCTCCCCTGCTAGTCTGTGAACTCTTTGAGGGCACAGAGCAGACTTTATACACTATTAGATGCCCAAACGATGTGGAGTTCTGCTCAGTTTATTGGTACTCTGTGTACACTTGCACAAATGAATCCAAGCTAAATGCCATACTATGTGACTTGAAACACTGGAAAAACCAAATGAAAGTATGGCTGGACATCAATATCTGAAAGGATGAAGCTGAGGATTAAAAGGAAACATGGTCCATGACTTCATTTCTTTGCCAGAAGTGTATTTATCAGTCTAATGCTTGCCTAAGGTAGAATATAAACTAAATATGGTATATTAGTATATATAATTAGAATAATTATATATATAATTTTATTGAACATAAAATAACATTCATTCATAAAACTAATTAAATCCTGATGGCTTTTCAAATAACTATATCAACACTTCAGTGGATGGCATTTAAGAGACTCAAAATGCTCAATCAGCCTTGACAGAATTCATCCATCACCTCAACCGTGTTTGTCTCTAGAAAGGCTCAGCGTCAGCTGGTTTGACCATTTCCATCCTCTTTGACCTAAGCTCCCATGACTGCTACCTGTGGGTTTGCAGTCAAAGTTCACGGACAATTATGGCAATAAAAATGTTCTCTCTAAACAGAGATTAAGACCATGTAAATATAGTCCTGACATCAGGTTGTATGCTTCCATGTTAAACTTAAAGAGGCCTGAGCTGCTAGGCCATTAGCATGTAAAGGGTCTTCCTAGACTACTTCAGAACCACTCATTTGATCCTGATTTTTTTTTCCTGCTGTGCAAAGGGATGTTTCAAAAGAATTAATTTGACCTCTTTATGACCTCATCAAATCAAGTCTTCCCAGACACAGTGCATCCTGGGATCAGTATAAACCCTCAGGAAGGAGGCAAAGTGAACAGAATTTCTAGATGCCTGGCTACTTCCACATCACATGGTGACACCTGTTTGCTTGTTTTTTTGTGTGTTTTTTTGTTTTGTTTTGTTTTGTTTTTTTATCTTGAAGCCCTGATGCCTGTCACCTTCCTAAATCCTACACACTCTCTTGGCCTTCCAGCTAGCACTGACCTGGTAAGTGGTCTGTCTTCCTTTTCTTTAGTGCTCTATTTAACTACATTTTCATTTGTTCATTGGGACAGAGTGTGACCCAAGCATGAATACAGAGGTGAGAAGATAATGAGTCAGTTCTCACCTTGCATCATGTGGGTTTGGAGAATCAAACTGAGCTCATCAGGCTTGACAGCAGACAACTTTACCTGCTGAGTCATGTCTCTGTCCCAAAATATCTATTTCATTTCATAGATGAGAAAACTGAGACCCAACCCAAGAATAAGTAATTTACTCAATGCAAACTGTTATGAGTATTTTAGCACAGTTAATAACAAGAAATTCATATAAACACTAAAAGTCCCAAGGCTATAATTCCTTAAAACCTTCCCTTAAGTTCCCCTTCCAGTTCAGAACAGGACCTGGAGCATTTACTTTTGTTTCTAAATGTCTTATTATTTCTCTACCACATGTCTTCCAGGCCATAGTCCCACATATACTGCTACGTATTGATCTTTAAGGATCTCAAACATTTTTATTCCTCATGTCTTGTATCCTTCCTGGTTTCTCCAGCTATCACACTCTTCTCCAGATGGTTCTATGGTATGATGTGACACTGCCTTCCATCACTCAAATATCATCTCCAAGACAATACTAGTTTGATTAAAATCCTGCCATTCCAAACCAGTCCCAGGATCTTCTCACTCTTCCAAGTTTCCTGGTATTATATTTTACCAATAGTCCTTTTTTGGCATATTGAAATGTATACTGTCTTATGGTTCTATATCAACTCCATGAGGGCTGAGCCTTTGTTATTAACCACCATATTTTCAGCATTAAGAGAAATGGCAAGCACATAGCAAGTACTTAATAAGTATTTGTAGAATAACTACACTGTATACAAGAGCTCTGCTTACAACCAGGACCTCAGAAAACAAGATCACATGACTATATTGAATGAAATACATTAGACCACAGAGAAAAAACAGACAAATGTTAATACATTGTTTGCTGCCTTTTATTGGATTTTTTCAAGTTTATATGGTAATGTCCAACAAGGGTTTACTCCAGTGATTTAAAAATTAGCCTGATTTAGTGGAATCATAGCGTCTGCATGTTATGAATCCTAACATGACTCTTCATGCTCACTGGTAGAAAGCAAGTGTGGCATTCAGAATGATTTCACAGACCACAGCATCATATCCAGGTTGTTCTTCCCAGGGAATGCTACAGAGAATCTTTTCCAAGTCAGAGCTGTTGGCAGCTTAGACCTTCTCTAATGGGCATGCTGAGGTCTTCTACAAACACTTGAGAGATGAGATCTTCCACAGAAGAATCCAGACTGCACAGGGATGGCTTAGAACAAATATACTGAGGCTGTGTGTTCTCCCTAGAAATTTTTACCAGTAGGAAAGTCTGTATCAAACTTAACCTGGCTAGAATGTCACAAATTCCTGAAGAATCCAAAAAACATGCCAATAGAAGTCCTAAGTTCCTTAGTACTGAGGACAGCCCATGCCCTGTATATAATGTTCACACTTCACACCAAGACAATACTTAATCTTCACAAGGCTTGTCATTGTTGTTTATTTTTCAAGATAGAAAACATTATTTGCCCAGTTTTATAGGTGAAGAGAACCCACACACACTAAGTTACCTATGATCATACAGTTGGTAAGTGACAGCCTGGGTATTCCTGGAAGATTTCATGGGAATGTAAATATCCTTGTTTGAGTAGGGTTCCAGAAGGCTTTGTTCTCTTATGCTTCATAATGTGGAGTTTAAAGTGTTCTCCATAGATAAAGAGTGTTATTGAAGACTTTCAGCTTCTTTCAGAGAATCAGATCAAGTTTCACGAAAACAGATGATGTCATATGCATGCTTGTACTCCAAGGGCCCAGCACAACACCTAGCACAGAGTAAGTGCTCAGCAAATATTGTCTAAGTAACAGAATTCATCACTATGTCAAAAAAAAGTTCTTAGAAAAACAGACATACACTACGCATTTGTCCTGACATAGTGTGGTTAAGGCCATAACATAAATACAAACGATCTTGCCCATATGCACTGGAGGGAAGAGGTCTACTATAACAATTGGAATTCTTAGGAAAATGACTTAGGCACACTTCAAATCAGGATAATTGTTCATTTCGAGCACTAAAGCATGAGTTCCGATAACTGCACTCAGCTTCTATCCCGTGCCTCTTCCCTCTTATTATTTAAGGCTTTTAGTGAGATGATCATCCAGCCTGTGTTTTTAGCAAGATCTCTTGTAGTGGATGTGGAGGACTGATTACAGTGGGGGAGAAAATGGGAGGCCAGAGGCCAGTGGAGTGGATGTTCACTGCTGTGGAGGGATTGCTGAATAAGGGGTGATCATGAGAATGGACAGGAAGGAAGAGATTAGAGAATAAGAAGGATAATAGAGATTGAATTTAGTCACAGATATCAAGAAAGATGGGATCGCATTTAAAAAGTGTTAACTAGAACCACCAGCTATGCCTCTGAGGGTTTAAATGCAGGATGGGAAGAACGACAGAAACATTAGGAGTCAATAAACCCTGTTAGCAGAAGGTAGGTGATGTGTTTATAAAAAGATAAAGAGAGGAGAGATATGGAGATATGTTCTATGGAGGTGAGGTGAGGTATAGGGGAAAGGGGTACCTCAGCAGGCCCATGCCAAGCCATCCCTTCCCCCTGAGGGACCAGGCAGTATAGTATAGAATACAGTTTATTCAGGGCATGGGGAGGGGAGTTAAGAGAGAAGTAGAGACTGAGAAAGGGAGAGAGAAAGGGAGAGAGAGAGAGAGAGAGAGAGAGAGAGAGAGAGAGAGAGAGA
>NC_034613.1:49137291-49155246 GCF_900095145.1 Mus pahari | reverse complement strand
AGTAGAGGCCAGCCATGAGCATGTGGAAAGAGAGGGGGCATGGGAATAAGGAGAGAGGGGAGAAGGGAAGCAGAGAAAGAGCAAGAGAGAAACAAGAGAGCAAGGAGGGGGGCAAGCAGCCCCTTTTAGAGTAGGTCAGGCCTACCTGGCTGTTGCCAGGTAACTGTGGCAGAGCTTAGACAGAAGGCTAACAGTGGGCGTACATGTAATGATTTTGGTTTGGAGTAACTTCCATTCATTAGAAATCATTAACACTTTGCCTTTCTTTTCATTAACACTTCCCTTTTTTTCCTGCTTGCAAAGATGCAATACCATTCGGAAGACTCGGATTCGGCAAACTTTTGTATGGATCGTGACACCTTTTGCTCTATGGAGTGGAATGTTTAAGCTATGTCAGAGGTACGTGTGAAGAGAGTATTGTGTGGTAGAGTTGGACAGAGAGTAAACTGCTTTGTCCATTTAGGAAACACTGCATCCTGGCCCTCTCACACCGAGGCAGACTATTGAGTAGTGATTTCTTAGAATGATAGGGTACTTCAATACTCAAGGACTTGGTAAGTAAGATTCTATATGAGCAATCAGTTGAAGAAGCAAATAAGATTCTGAGGAGAGCACTAATCATCCCTGCATCTAATAGGACTTCCCCAAGGCCACATATACACGAGTGTAGAATTTTAAATAGGGTTTCTTTTTGTACACTTAAAAAAAGGACAAGAATACGTCTTGTTAAAAATAATGATTTCTTAGTAGTTCTTTCTACATGAAAATGAACATGGGGAGCAAAAGTTCTTGCCCTGCATGCTGAAAGAGTTCTCTTTACTTCAGCCACATCAGACTCATGCATCTGGGGAGTTTGGTTTGGCCCAGCGGCTTTTGAACGGCACCAAAAATGCTCTTGCAGTTCAGGCACTTCTTCCTAGAAAGACTACAACCTTTTGCTTGCCAAAGTCAACTTGGCCCAGCATTTCACATATTCTAATTGAATAAATTATAAAATCTGCTTTCTTGCTTGCTTTCTTTTGCATTGGTGGCTATTTCTTTGATATAAGGACTGAGGACATATTGGCAGATGTTAAGAGTTACCTTTGTTTCATCTCTTGAATTGTAGCTTTACTTCAAACACTCAAGAGCCTGTAATGTGCTTGTGCCTCTCTGAGGAGAAATCCACCAGGGAGACCATTTCCTCCTGTTTCCTCAATGACAGAAACGTAGGGAACTATTAATAAAAGTTGGCAGCACTGAAATCTTGAAAATGACTTGAAAGGAGAATTTGCATGGGACACCGCCACCCAAACTCACTCCAGGTGTGGCCATCCCTTCTGCTCCTTGACTGTGAGGGGAGGGTCATGAGGCTCTGCTGCAATTCTTAAGAGACATCTGGAAAAGAGGGCACCACTGTCTTTTTAGAACACATCTTTTAGCCTGGAGGGGGATATTGCTATAAGTTCCCCAATTGCTTAACTGTGAAAGTTAAGCAAGATCAAGCATTCAAAGCAGATTCCTGGGACATACCCGGTATGGAACAAGGGAGCAAGGCTTTTAGTCCTGCAGACTTTCACCCCCATCCCCATTAATATGGTTAGTGAAGGTAGGAAGCCAGTACCTTCACAGAGGAGCACATTTCAGAGATATTTTGTACTCTGAGACACTGATGTAGCCCCAAAGGGAAACCCACTCTAGGTGAATTCATCTAAAAGGTTGGCATTCAAATATCTGAGGAACCCTAAGGAACATTTCTTTAGGCTGTATCCCAAATCACTTTCAAATACCTGAGGACATTGAAATGGCACTCAGTAAATAGTCTTTTTTTTTTCATGGCCACTATAACCTTTGGAATACTAAAAACAATTACCTACTGGTTTCAAATTTATGCCAAATCTGGTTCCAAATGAATAATCCATCCTACTTGAGAACAAATGATGATGATGATGATGGTAATGATGATTATGCTAATAATCACCATCATCATCATAATAATAGCTGCTATTACTAAGCAATTACTATGTGCAAGGCACTATATTAAGCTCTTTGCATGCATTTTTCTTATTTATGCTTATAACAATACGGAGAAGTAGGTATATAATTATCCTTGCTGTAGAGATGAGAAAGGGAGACTCAAAAGGGTTTAAATAATGTGTTCAAGGTCCCATAACTGGTTAGTGGCTGAGTTAGCATTCAAAATTAGGCCAATCGGAACTAGAAATGTCCCTTAGTAGTAGAGTATGAGCCTAGCATTCATGAGGCTCTGGATTCCGTTCCTAGTACTATCCCTACCCCACACCCACTGCAAAAAAGCAAGCCAAAAGCTGGTGAATAAAATGTCTAAGACTTGTATTATTAGTGGGTAAAGTATATCACCTATATACACACCATAGTACAAATGGAAGAGTTTACTCAGGTAGCTTCTATGTGCCAAGAATCTGAGTAGTTTATAAGAAAACAGCATGCTATAAGCCCCTTTTACTATCTCAATTGATTTAATTCCTCCAAAAGATATATTTATTCTTATATAAACGAAATGCTCCACAAGTTTGAAAATACTGCACTTTTGCCAAAAATAATCGACAACCACAGAATCCTAGAGGAACAAGTAAGCTTATGTTGAACAGTGTTTCTTGAATTCAAAGCATAATGGAATGCCCTGGAAGCTTGCAATAACCAGAATAAGGGGTAGGTATTCAACTCTAGTGAACATATGTAGTAACTTTGGGTACACTTAAGAATTACAATTCCTTTATGTCATCTGTAGGAGGATGGATAGAACTGAGGTTATCAGGTAAAGAAAAGCAAACCAGACATGTTTCCCTCTCATACATGGAAATTAGATTTAAGAGAAGGCAGTGGGATGATAGCTATGATCAGAGGGTGATGTATTCATGTTTGAAAATGTTACTGGAAACTCTGCCCATATGTAAAAGTAACAGGCAATAATAGTTATAATTAAAAGTAAAGAAAAGAGTTGCTGTCATACAAATTGGTAGTCAAAGGTTGGTGATCGAAATCTGGAAAGGGGAAGGTGGGAAGGGGAGGAGTGATCAATAACACTTAGCATCAGCTAAACGGGAGCAAGCAGCTCTGAGTGATGACAGAGAACAATTCTATGTGAGTTTTTCAATGTTTTCACCATAAAGGAATGATAGGTGTGTTGAGGAGATAAGTTTCATGAGATTTAGACATTTACTTGGTGCACACATGTACAGAAAAAAACACAGGATATTTCAATAATATTTACAGATCTCATTTATCAACTTAAAAGTAATTGTAATTAATCAATAGAATTGTTAACAAGCTCGCAGCTTCTGCTGTAGTTACTAGGCAAGAAACAACAACTTGGGATCTCCTGATCTAGCATTAAGGGAGCCAGTGGAGAAAATATTATCTGTCAGAGGCAACTAGTCAAAGGCCTTGCTCTAGGTTCTAGTCCAGACCACTTTGCTAACTAGTAACGTGATACTGGGGGTGGTACTCACCTCTTCAAAAGTCTGGTGGTTTCTTCTTCTGTAACATAAGGGAGATAGCCTGGATGATTCCTTCATTTTTATTTTTACCTTTTCAATTCCAGTATCTTATGAGTAAACATACCAGATAAATGTAGCTCATTTAAAATTCCAACATATGATCTTCAGGGCTTAGGGACTTAATTCTATTCACAATGACTGGCAAATAGCATATTCGTGCACATTGTATAAGTAGATGAATCCAAAATGTTTTATCTTCAGTCTTTCAATATATCCTCTGAAGTGTGTTATTAACAATATATTCATGAGAATAGCTACCTTCAAATATATTTATCAAATACCCACTAGATAGTAGGTGCTGTACCAGGTACTGGGATCCAGTAGGAAACAATGTCAAGACTCTTTTTCTCACAAAGTTTGTAGCCACACTGTTGAAATGCAACCATTTTATTTTTATTTCTTTTTATTCTTAAATTTATTGGCATTCCCTGTGTATGTAGATGAGGTAAAAGGTATGCATAAGTAGAAGCCAGAGGACACATTTTGGAGTCAGTTTCCTCCTTCCACATTTTTATGGGTTTGGGGGATTAAATGCAGATCACCAGATTTGTGTTGCAAGTGCCTTTACCTGTTGAGCCACATCAATGGCCCATGGGACTGTAAACATTTTAGATAAATACTAATCATTACTAAATGGTCTATTTCCTACTCAAATGTAGGATGTTTACTTCCTGGTTAAACAACTAGCTACAGAAATCTTAAATCTTATACTGATTACATCCGAAATTTGTGTAAGAACAAATTTATACCAAGAAAATACATTATAAACAGTTATTTGACATTATGCTTGTCTACACTTGACAGGCAATAAACTCCAGATTCATCCTATCATCCTTTATGTTTACATAAAAGGTTCCAGAGGTAGGTGTGGCAGCTTGTGACTGTGACCACAGCAGCCTGGAGTCTGTATCAGGAAGATCATCGGAAGTTTGAGGACAGTTTGAACTGTATATTAAGTACAAATCCAGCCTGAACTATTAAATAAGACCATATCTCAAAAAAAGTCCTGTCTCAAAACAAAAGAATATAAATTTATTTATCTTTCTTTTCCCATATTACAGCTTTTCCATAAACTAATTTTGCATACAATTAGGTTTCATAACATACATTTTCAAACTCAGTTTCAAACACTGTTAACGTATTTTACAGATCTTTGTTTACATATCTGAAACTGCAGTTTGCATAAGGTATGTCACAGTGCCATCCACTCTTTTGGACCAGTTTATTAAGCCATTTTGCTCACAACACATATGATTATAATACTATATTTCCACTTCATCTCTGAAATGTAAACATTTCTTAAATTTGGGACATTATTTTGAGTGTTAAAATCTTACACTATGAGGTACCATTATTTTTTTTAATGTATTATTATGCTGCTGACTTAGAGAGCAAACTGGATATATGAAACATTTTCTTTTCAAATATAATTTTGCAAAGAGATGCGCAAACACAGTGGGCCTAACAGGCCCTCTGGCAGAAACAGCCATGGAATGGTTTAGCTAATGCCTGTCCAGAAGGTTTCTTTGCACATGTGTGCCTACTACCCAACTGGCCATAATAAGGAAAAAACCACGGTAGCGATTCTTCCTGCACTGGACTTTGCAGTTTCTGTGATTAGTATCTATGGTTTTATTCCAACTGTGTTGGTGTTAAAAACTTCAAAGCAAATCCAAAGCCTAGTATTTAGGGGAATATATTTTAAAGGAATACTCACTACCAATTAGCCTAAACGGTAATGAAAATCATCATATATTTTCAATGATGAAAGATCCCAGTAGGGGGGCTCCTAATGGATGACAGGTGCCAGAGTGAGAGGCGTCCGGTGGGAGGAGGGCAAAGCCTGTTTCTTAGCTGGAGAAAACACAGCTCACCCTGAAAAACTGGACTTTGAACACAGACAGAGGCAGCCCACAGTCTCCTCTGTTTCATTCAGAATGCTGCTGTTTAGAATTAAGTCCTCTGAACCCTTCTGGGAAGGGTGCACAGACAACCACAAGTTCACTGTCCCTTTTGCTCTCTTGGCATAGCTACTGAAGGCATTAACATAAACCACTAATAGATGGGCAATGAGGTTGGGGGGATTCTTTTGAACAGCTACTACCATAGCTCCTGGAAAATGCCTTTCCCTAGAACATGCCTGCCATTTGAACATGGATAGAGGTTTCTTTCCCGATGTGTTCCAAGCATCTCAAATGGTGTCTGTCACCAACAACAATGGTTGTTCAGAAAAACTGAATGAATGTGCAAATGGATCTTATATATAAGAGTAATCCTATAATCCTTTGTCTGGATCTCATCTTTTTCATTTGTTACAGTTATTTCAAGAAGTGCTCCATTTTTGTCTGCCATATAAACACACTCAATGTTTTTGTTGGTATTCTAGATTATTGAATTTATTAGCGCTGTAGAGAAAAGTGAAAAATCACTATCAACATCATAAAATTTGTTGGTTTTTTTTTCAAAACAGTCTCACTATGTAGCACTGGCTGTCCTAGAACTCACTATGAAGACAAGATTGGCCTTGAACCTCACAGAGATCTACCTACCTATGTCTCTCCCCTCTCCCCCAGGGATAGGATTAAAGTTGTATGCTACAATACCTGGCAAGCATAGTAGTTCAATTCCTATGTACACAGGCAGTAAGCTTGCAAATAAGGGAAAGAACCTGGCTTATGCCTATAAGCCCCCATCTCTTACCACTTCATCATAACACAAACAGCTACCTGACATTGAGTAGACTGGTCTCATAGGTCAATGAATACTGCGTTATATCCTCTTTATTATGGTTTCAGTTGCTCAGTACTTACTTTATATTGAGAGACATGGCTGGGCTTCATTCATCCACGTTGCCATAGAGTGCTTTCATATATTCTCATTTATCTGGCCAATACACTGTTAATAGGCAGTTGTGTTATTTCCATTCAGCAACATTATGAACAATGTTGCTGTGGGTATAGTTGTGCTTGATTTTTAATAATACTTAGGCTTGTCCCCTTATAATAGTGAGAATGTAACTTATTCTTTGCAATTTTTCTATGAGTGTCCCTTCCATGTTAGGAAGGATTAATCTGGCCAGTTACCATAAATACAGATCTTCTGGCAAGAGTTCACTCTGCAATTAGACCAGACTGAAAATGTCTGGCTGGTTTTTGCTATATGGTTACTACTCCTCCAACAATCATTCATGTTTTTAAGGAATGAAATATTCATGAAACCAGAATATCAGGGGCTATCTGAGTATGTCAATGTTTGGTACCACACACATTTTATTGGCTAAAGCATTGGGTTATCTCAGTGACAACACATGGGTGAATCTGAGGTAAGCTACTACTACCCATTAAAATCTAGCTCAAAGAAAGGATGATGAAGTGGTTCAAATAGTAAAGGCAACTGCCCGATAGCAAGGCTGACAAGCTGAGTTTGATCCCTGGGCCCCACATTGTGAGAAGAAATAATTCATTTCCATAAGTTGTTCTCTGACCTTTTTGTGTGATCATGATGTGTGCACAGCATGCATACACTCATTCACACACACACACACACACACACACACACACACACACACACACAGAGGATAGAAAGATAGATACATAGATAGATACATAGATACATAGACAATAGATAGATACATAGATATTTAAATCTTTCTTTAAGTGTACAGTTTGGAAGCATTAAATGTATTCACAGTTATGCAATCATCACCATCATGCATTCTCCCAAACTGAGACCACAAGCCTCAAATGCTATACCCACCCATTCCATTCACTCCAGCCTCTGGTAACCACCATTCAATACTTTTGTCTCTGAATTTGAGTACTCTGTGAACTTCATAAAGGTCAGCCTGTGTCATCACTTTGTATCTGGATTAGTTCACTTAGCAAAACACCATCAAGGCTAATCCATATTGTTCCATTTGGCTAGTTTCCCTTCCTTTTTGAGGATGAATAATAATATCACACGGCATACTTGTATGTCATTATTGTATTCATTTGCCTAAGTTCTATCCCTTACTGATCATAAATGTTGCTGCTATCGACATTATTATATAGTGGTTTTCATGTTCAAAGGGCTACTCTGGTTATTCTGTGAAATTAGACAGTAAATAAGAGTGGAAGCTGGAGGGCTGGTGAGATAGCTCAATGGGTAAGAATACTGACTGCTCTTCTGAAGGTCCCGAGTTCAAATCCTAATAACCACATGGTGGCTCACAACCACCCATAATGAGATCTGAAGTCCTATTCTGGTGCGTCTGAAGACAGCTACAATGTACCTATGTATAATAATAAATAAATCTTTTAAAAAAGAGTGGAATCTGGAGGCCAGTTAAGAGATTGCATAAAAATGATGATTGTGTGGTGGAAAGTGACAATTCAACAAGAAAAGGCTAGAAATCTGGGCTAAAGGAGTCGACCACTTCCTGTGCTTTATTTCTGACCCGATTAGCATCTGGCATTGTGCAATTCATGTCTCTCAACTTCTCGTGGAATTTCAGTGGTGCGTTCTCAGTGTGTCCCCCAAAATCCATATATTGAGAACTTAATTTCCAATGGAACCATGATAAGAGATAGGGCCTAGTCGACACATGCCCTTATCAATGGATTGATGTTGCCGCAGGACGACTTCATGGTAAGAGGTTTGCTTTTTTTTTTTTTTTTTTTTTTTTTTTTTTTTTTTTTTTGTATATTCCTCTCTGCTGTGATACTTTCCCTGGAGAGGCTATTTATACTCAACTTAGATGGAAAGCAATAACAGAAAAACAACAACAAAACTATTCCATTCAGGTCCAGTTTGGTGAACTAATGAGTTTTATTGGAGTTACTTAAAGAAACATGGATAACTTTGGCAGTTACAACACCATAAAGCCCACCCACACATGGGTGGCAAGTCCCAGAAAGTGGCATCTCAGCAGTTCCCTGCAAATTCAGCAAAATTCCATTCAGCTCTTCCATAAAGAGCCTCTTCTGCCCTCCGTGATTGCTTGCTGCTTATATAACCTCCTGAGAAAGGCCTCATGTGTCTTATGAGTTTCATGTGTTTCCTGAAGCTTTTAAGCATCCTGTGAGTTCCAAGTTCATGACCCTCATGAACTTCCATGTTCTGTCTAGAAGAAAATGTTCAATCAAAATGAACCAGCTACACATATACCACTCTGATTAAGGAAAGAATTCAATGTATCATATTGGAAGCAGACAGTGGAGCCTGTAATCTACCACACTTTTTTTTGAGATAGGGTTCTCTGCGTCTGTTCTGTGTATCCTGGAACTCACTCTGTAGACCAGGCTGGCCTTAAACTCAGAGATCTGCCTATACTGTGCTTGGATTAAAGGCATGTGACACCACCACCCAACTGCACTTTCTTGTTCCCCAAACCTGAGAATAAATTTCTATCTTTTGTAAATTACTCACTCTCAGGTATTATGTTATAATAACATAAAACAAAAAATATACAGGAGATATCCTTTCTGCAAATGCAATTTTAATCTCACCAGAGGCAACCTGTGAACAATATCTTTAAGGCTACCAAGTAGATTATGAAGGCTATATATGGAATTAACTAAATCTTAAATGGCTGGACAAACCCGTGAGAGTTTTTTTTCTTAATTAAATCCTTTGAAGTGAGATGACCCACTTCTAGTCTGTATCTCTGAGGTAAGAAGATCCACCTTTCATCTGGGCCACAGCTTCTGCTGTGAGCATATATAAAGGATGTAGAAGAAGGAAGTTTGCTCTTTCTTTGCCTGCTTGCTCTTGCTTTTTGCTAGCAAGTCCATTCTTCCGTGCATTAAAGCCCACTTCTTAGCAATCTCTGAATATACTGAAGACCAGTTGAGACATCCAGCCTCATAGACTAAACAACTAGCAGATTCTTAAACCTTCCAGTGACAGACAGCCATTGTTGAACTAGCTGAACCACAGCTTCTAATCCATTCTAATAAATTCCCCAGATAGATAGATAGATAGATAGATAGATAGATAGATAGATAGATAGATAGATAGATAGATAGATCATTTTGTGTGAGTTCTGTTCCTAGAGAGGTGTGACTAATACACAAATCTGCATTGAGTAGACATAGCATTTCATGAAAATTCACAGATATCCTTACTGGGGTATGCTGTCTGTTGTCTAGCTAGTATGACTAAGGGTTTTCTTCTTTTCCTTCCCACAAGCTCATTATATCACTGTGTCCTTCTAATAATCACTTGGTAAATGTTTATACATTGAGGATGGCTAAGAAACTTTATATCTTAGATAATAGAAAGGAAGACATATGCAGTGAGGACTGTATACGTGCATAGCTTTATGCTTTGTTTCTCTTCTCTTGTTGGCCTCTGGTGCTCTTCCTAGTTTTCACAATTTTAAGGGAAAACTAGGGTGCCACGTGATTAAACACAGTTGAAGTTACTAGGATAGGCCATTTACTACTAGTAAGAAATACCTGATTGGGCCTTGCATGCTGATCCTACAACAGAGAAGCCACAAAATGAGAAATCTCTTCCTTTCTCATCTGTTCCCGTCACAGCCATACTGTAAAATGATGTGCAATATTCTGAAAGCCTCAACTGCTTGGCATCTGTTTTAAGAAAGTTCACAAGCACATTCACAATGACAAAAGTTGTGTGTTATTTTCTTTATTTTCTTGCCAAAACAGCACATTATAAAATATAGACTATTTGGCTGGCGTCAAATTTAGATTACAAGTACATGTAGAAACTACAAAATCTAAGATCAAGAAGAAGAAACCCAGAGATAAGGAGAACAGGAAGACTAACAGATGTAGAGATGAGGCTAGAGAACATACTTACCACTGCAAATTTCACAGGAGAATGTATGCAGAGAATTTTGTACAATAGTGTTTACCTGTCAGTCTCTATGTCATATAAGGAACATAATACAAGAAATTTGGGATTGGAACAACTCTACTGATAAAGTAAATTCTGAGAGATAACTCTGAGTCATCTCTCAGCCTGAATATAACTTATTCACTCTTCATCTACTGGCAAATTGTACTTGTTAGTTATTATTATGTCTTTTACTATGTTAATATTTTATATGTAATAAATATAATCATTGAGTGACCCTATGGCATAGATATTGTTATTGTCACTACTTTAGAGATAAGGAAAACTGAAGCTTGGGACCTAGTAGAGTTAATATATAAGCCATGTTTTGTCTAAGGCCAAAAGTATGCTCTTAACTACCATATAGTACTGCATGGGAAAGCAATAGCCAAAACGTGGACTCAGAAAACTAAGGGCTCAGAAAACTAGAACTGAATGTGACCACCACAGAAGCACTATGGATAATTCAAAGGGACTTGGTTCCTAAAGAACACAGATCCTTAGAAAAACCAACTGACATCTCAGCACAAGAGTGATACTAGTGAAGTCCTAGATATCCCAAGATGATGAAAAGCTGAAGAAACAGGAGCAAGGTATTCTTTAGTGGAAGTATTAATAGGTTGAAGCCACTGGCAGTGTGCTCACTGAGCCCTTGTAATTTCTCTATTATACCAGACAGCCATAACCATTCTCCCATTTGTCACCTGACAGAATGTGATGAGACTACAAATTAGATGCCAATTCAAGGAATATTGCTACCAAGAGAAAGGAGTTTTCTATCTAACTCTCTACCATTACAATGCATTCACAGTTCTGGCATATAGTAGGTGCTCAATACATGCCTGTTGTATTCAGGTTTGTGGAATGAATAAATGCTGAGCAACATGCTAGATATTCTTCAGTCTTCAAAGTACAGAATCTGACCTTTTGTTCTCCTCTGTGGCAGCATTGTTCACCTAGTATTTCCAGGTCCCTTCCTTCTAGAGAGGCTATTGCCAAGAAGCCAGGAAAAAAGATCCAGACACAAGTTGTGGGAAAAATGGCTCATCTAGACAGCCCAGGTTCAAATTCCAGCACTCATGTGGTGACATATAACCATCTGTAATTCTAGTCCCAGTGGATCTGGTATTGGTCTCTATGGTCATCAAATATGTATGTTTGGCATGGGCATGTATTCAGGGAAAACACTAATACACATAAAATAGAAAAAATAAAATTGAATAAACAAAGGTTTCTGTAATCATATGGAAGTTCAGCATGGCACTGTGACTTAGCTTAGCTGAAAGACTATGATCAAGCATCATGGCATGTCAGAACGATCACAGTGTTATGACAGAGGCTCTCTAAGTGTGGCACTCTGAATGAGGACTGGATGGAAAAGTGCCATCCAGCTGACAGAAGACATCAAGTAGAAGATGTATAGAATCGAGAAAGAAAAGTTTGTTTAAAAATTTTTAATTTGAAATTATTTTATTTTATATTTGTGTCCATAGCTGATTTGTCTGAATGTATACATATATATCAATTGCATGCCTGGTCCAATGGAGTCCAGAAGAGGGTGTTGGATACCCTGGGAGTTGCAGATAAGTTTGAGCTCTCATAAGGAAACTTTGGATTTAACCTGGGTTCTCTAGAGGTGTAGCTAGTTTTCTTAATTGCAGAGCTTCAGCCCCAAAAGGTTGAAAATGTAAGGTTGTTACTACAGCCTATCATACCCTGCCCTAACTGGTAATAGCCTACTTTTCAGAAAAGGTAATCCTTAGAACAGGATGCCTTTGGCAAGAGTCACTGGAAGTCATTAATGAGTGTCTGCAATCCATAAATCCATTCTCATTCACACCACTCATCTGTAAATTTATACCACTGTTCCAGTTTCTCTGTTGGCCAAATATTTCCTCTGTGTAATTAATTTTCCCCCAATTTTATCCAAATGATATTATAGCAACTAAAAACAGACTTAAAACTATCCTTAGAGTTTATCCAGATTTTACTGAAGATATGTTGATGACAAAAAGAAGTAGTCCTTTTTTTTATAAGCCAGGGCCCCATGTGTCCCAAGCTGGCTGTGGATTAACTATGTAGCTAAGGACCTTAAACTTCTAATCTGCCTCCTATATTCTGTAACTACAGGCATGTCCCTACCCACACCTAGTTTATAGGATGTTAGAGATGGAATCCATGACTTCATGAATACTACATATTCATTCTAATAACTAAGCTACATTCTCAGTGTCCAGAGTAGGACTTGGAGCATTAAATAAACATTACCATAAGTTTTCTTAATATAGCATCTCTCAAAGGATTTTAATGCTCAAGGTAAATCTCGGGGAAGAATCTATACTCTTCAGTATCACTGTGAACATACTTAAGAAATACCTTCCTTCCTATAAATGACCTTTGTCAGTATCTAACTCACAATGTCCAGAAAACACAGTAAATTCATTATGAGAAAGAAAGTCATGTTTGATTATATTGTAGGTAGTAGGTTTATCTAATCATATTATGAGACCTACAGTCAAATAGGACTAGAAAAGGTTACAAAGTACTTCTTCCAATCAAATGGCTGACAAACTTGGAGTAGCAGAAATCATCCAAGTGACCTTGAAGTTTTTGAGAGACAGAAGTAGAAAAGGTAAGAAAGATATTGTGGTGGTTTGAATGAGAATGGCCCCCATAGACTCATATACTTGAAAACTTGGTCCCCAGTTAGTGAAATTGTTTGGGAAGGATTAGAAGGTATGACATTGTTGGAGGAAATGTGTCACTGGGGCCCGACTTTGAGGGCTCAATAGCTCATAACACTCTCAGTTAGCTCTCTTTGCCTCTTGGTGTGTCTCAAGATGCGGGCTCTCAGCTACTGCTCAGAGGCATACTTGACTGCCTGCAGCCATGCTCCCCCAAACTCTAACTCTCTGAAACTCTGAGCCTTGAGTAAGCATTTTCTAGGATAAATTGCCTTGGTTGTGGTGTCTTAGCACAGCAAGAGAAAAGGAAGACCAGTATCAATCAGACAATATTTTCATCACTTTAGGGGGACAGCAAGGACAATTTTCTGAAAAACTGACCATTTCCGGAACACCTAGTCTGTGAAAGTCAAGTCACAAGTATATTTGAGACAATATTTTGTTGAGCCTTTCTAACAGTCTTACAAGGGAGGTCTTAAGATTCTTTTGAGTTTGAAATATTGGCATTAAAGTTCAAAAGATTGTTAAATTTGCATGGGTTCCTTTAGCTTATTTGTTTGCCAAACTGAGACTCATGCCTAAATCTACGTTAGCAATCCATGATCTTTGCTCCCTCCACTGGCCACATCATAGAACCCAGTGTTTATGGGTCTCTGCTTTAGGAACACCCACTTAAACAGTAAAGGAGAAATGTGTTAACCCTAGCTAGCACAACAGTTGCCTAAGGTACAGTATGGAAGAATAGAAAGAGGTTCTCTGTCAGCTTAGGATGTGAGAGGAGATGTGATAAGGAAGAAACTCAGGGGCGGACCCCTGAACTTCGTTCTCTCATGAGTCACTAAAGGTGCAAAGAAGGTACCGGGTTACTGGTGCCTTGAATACAACCTCAACAAAGGAAGCAGTGCCATGTGGGAATTTTCAGAAGACATTTCAGATGAAAAACAAACACCTCTTCAAAAAAATGTCTATATTACATTTGCTGATAGTTCTATTTCAGAAGTTCAGAGACCTGACCTCCAAAGGAAAGGACAACAGACCCAAACAGAAAACCAAAGGCATTGTTAATCGGCCATCTGCACTGATGAGGTAGGAAAATAAACGAAAGCAAAGCAAAACAAAACACAACAAAACCTCCTTAAACAAAAACATCTTCTTCTGAGACAGGAGGAAAACTCTGGCTTCCCAAAGACCTGTCTGTGCTTTCCGTATTTATGCTATGATGTGACTGGGGCCTCATGTTCTGATAGGGGGTGGGGGGTGTCCCTTTTCATGCTATGTGATTTAATCTGTCTCCATCACTTCCCAGAGTATGACAGGAATCAGCTTAAAATGCCAGAGCTTGACTTCAGCCAAGTGACGCCCACCTCCCAAGCCACAACATCGTGGTGTAGCCTCCTCACAGGCAAGGAAACAGTCAATAAGGAAATACCATAGTTAGGTTCTTTGCAACTTGCTGGAAGTGTGGCTGGTGCTTCATTTCCTGATCGCTCAGGTGGAAATTGTAAAAACAATTAAGAGCTATGACTAATCACCAAATCAAAGCAGGTTGCCCGACTCATTTGCAATTGCGCACTGAGTTCTGTGTGCCAACAAAGACTTGGGGAGTTTATTATTTAAACCAATTAAAAGCTCCAGGCAAAGTGAGGAGTCAATTTGTGGCCACGTGGTGGGAGAACAGAAGTTGGAAGAGCCCGAGGAATTTTGGGAGCAGAGCCATATGGCTAAAATCGAAATGAAGCACCCAGAATCATTAGGAATGTCTGCACAGAAAGCAATTTCAGACTAAAAAAAAGGCATCTCATCACCTAGCAAGAAGAGACTAGTGCTCTGCATATACGTCCACCCTACCCCTCCTCTGCTCCAGCCAGTCTACAAGGCCAGTATTCCTATGCAACAGTAAAAGAAAAATCAAACTGACTAAAATCTGAACCCTGTTCAGCAAAAGACATGGCTAAATTTCCTGTCCAGCATTTGGGCTTTTATGTATTTTAGGGCTACCTAGAGAGTTTTTAAAGGCTCGGATGATGAAAATCGGCTGCCCTGCCCTTCTTCCCAAATGAGGTGCATAGTCCATCTGGAGAAGGCACTCACACACACTTGAAGGAAGCTGTGGGCCGTAAAATGGAAAGTAAAGAATTAAAAACCGAAGTCGTTTGGTAGCATACATATATTATGTATATATACACACATATATGTGTGTGTATATGTATGTGTATGTGTATGTGTATATGTGTATCAAGGTAGCACAATGGGAACAGTGACTTCAGCAAATTGCTGTTATAGAATAGGGGCTATAGAGTAAGACTTAAAGTTTTGTTTTTTGTTTTTGGTTTTTTTGGTTTTTTTTTTTTGAAGGAGAGAGAAAGAGAGGGAGGGAAAGAGAGGGAGGGAAGAAGAAGGGAGAGAGAGAGAGAGAGAGAGAGAGAGAGAGAGAGAGAGAGAGAGAGAGAGACTAGAGTATTCCAGGCTGACCTCAAACTTGCTATGGAAGTGAGGATGACCTTGAACTTTTCACCCTTTGTCTCTACCTCCTAAGAGCTCCAATTACAAGTGTGTGTCCCCATGCCCTGTTTACAAGGTTGAGGCTGGAACCCAGGGCTTCATGTACACTAGGTGAGCACTCTATCTGCTGATCCTCTAAGCCAGCTTCTCCTTCAGGTAGTTCTCTCACTCTCCCTTTTCTTCTGGCCTGCAGGCCCCTCTGCTTGTATCTACTGTCTTCCAAGAATCCCTCTCTACCATGCCTGCCTATTCTAGAAGTCTGTTTTCGTCCTTGTACGGGTTGCCACTTCTAGGATCTGGCTCCATCGGCCTTCTGGTTTCCACCAGTGCAATCATTCTTCAACCGTCCTTGTAGAAGAACAATGAAGTAGCAGCATCCAGTCGACAAACAGGGAAGGTATCACATGGCTGCAGCTATCACATGGCTGCGGCTGTCCATTCCCAGTCCATACACTAGCCCAAACGCCCTAAGGCTAAATCATTTTACATCGCAACACACCGAATGGTTCATGATATGCCAACAAATAAACTAAATCAATTTAAGAACAAAGAAAAACACATATAAATGCATCCTTTTAAAACATCTGGGTCTATCCATAAGGCACACAAGTTAGATTGTTAGAGAGGTGATCACAATGTGGCTCTAGTATGCTACTACTTTAACTTTATGGGGAAGAGGAGGTGGAAGGACGAGATTCCCTACCAGTTGTTCTTAAACTGCCATTTCCCCCCACAGTAGACATCTAGACATGGTCTCACTTCGTTCCTACAAGTTGGCAGCAGTATCTGCAGAAACTAATGTTTCAGATGGAGGAAACCATCCTTGACTGCTGGGGCTAAAAAAAAAAAAGAAAAGCAAAAGACTATAATGAGGCTCGGCAGGATGGCTCAGCAGGCTATGGTGCATGCTGCCAACTCTGCCCTCAATCTCCACACCACACATGGTGGAAGGGGAGAAAGGACTCCTGAAAGTTGCCCTCTGGACTCCATGTGCACACACACACACACAGTGGAATGCACACGTATGTATGGGCACACAGACATATGCAATTATTAATTAATTCATTAATTATAGTTAATAAAATTATAACAACCTAAAAAAGCACATTGCAAGATCTATGAGTTCAAAGTTTTTTCTCTTGGTAGGTGGGGCTAAGAAGCCCTTTTAAATCAGACAGCTTCAGGGAGCTCCTTGGCTCTGCAAAGGAACTTCCTTTTTAAACTATCAGATACGTTAGAGATTTAAATCATATAATAATCTGGGCACTGGCAGCAAATGTCTCTTTAGTAAACTGATGTGACTAGGAGTTGCACCATTTTGAGTAGATTCCAAAAGAGATGGTAAAGAAATGTGGTCCTTTGTAAAGACCCCCATGAAGAACAAGCAGATGTAGATTGTGGAACAGTCCGGCATCTGCTTAAGAGCATGGAGAACTTGGCCTTAGTTTCAAAGACAGAGTACCAACGGGGCATCTAGGGCTGGAAAATATGATAGGTATTACAACTGCCAAATAAGATGTCGTTCTCTAAGAGAAATGGGTATACCTGAGGGATGCAGAACGTGATCCCTCTGAAATTAGACACTACCATGTCACTTGATTTGGCCAATGATGGGAAACTGAAACACTATATTTACTTCTAACCTGAAGTATTTCTCTGTAACAGACTTCACAGAGTCCCCTTACCCTGGACCCCTTTTTTATTTCATCTTTTTTTTCTTACAGTTATGTTGATTATGTTCCCCTAGCCCCAATTACTAGCTCCTCCCTACCCACTCAACTTTATTCCCTCCTTGTCTTCCTCTCTTCTCCTCCCTGTAACTCTCCCTCTATCTCAAATACAAAAAAAAAACCCACAAAATGAAAATAAAAACAAGAAAGTAACCAATAAGTCAAAACATTTCAAAAAGAAAGCAAAATGAAGCAAACCAAATGCAGTCTATTTTGTGGGTATGACACCTGTTCTGGAGTGTGGCTGAACACCCAGTGACACTCCATTGGGAAAAACTTGTTTTTTTTTTTCCCTTTGCAAGAAGGATCAGATTCAGATAGCTTCCTGGTTAGGAAGGGTCCACTGCACTCTCTCAGTGCTGGGGCCCCATCTGACTTGAACCTGTGAAGGTCTTGTACATACTGTCACATAAACTCTGTGTTCATGTACACATCATCAGACCTATTATGCCAGGTAGACCATGTTTCCTTAGAGTCATCAACTATCTCTAGCTCTTCCAAGCTTTCTAGAGCCTTCTCTTGTTTTGTTTTTTTTTTAAATATTTTTTTATTATTTTCTTTATTTACATTTCAAATGCTATCCCAAAAGTTCCCCATACCTTCCCCCTGCCCCTGCTCCCCTGCCCACCCAAACCCACCTCTTGGCCCTGGCCTTCCCCTGTGCTGGGTCATATAAAG
>NC_034613.1:49124536-49135273 GCF_900095145.1 Mus pahari | reverse complement strand
AAAGATCCAACAAAGAAAGAGAACTTCAGACCAATTTCCCTTATGAATATCGATGCAAAAATACTCAATAAAATCCTCGCAAACCAAATCCAAGAACACATCAAAATGATCATCCATCATGACCAATTAGGCTTCATCCCAGGGATGCAGGGATGGTTTAACATAAGGAAATCCATCAACGTAATCCACTACGTAAACAAACTCAAAGAAAAAAAACCACATGATCATCTCATTAGATGCTGAGAAAGCATTTGACAAAATCCAACACCCCTTCACGATAAAAGTCTTAGAAAGAGCCTTCTCTTCTACATAGATTCCCTGAGCCTTTAGGGGAAGGGATTATTGAAGCCATTCCTTTTAGGACTGGATGCTCTAAAGTTTTTCACTATCTGCACATTGTCAAGCTGTATTAATCCCCATCTACTACCAGAAAAAGCATCGCTGATGACAGCTGATCAAGGATCTGATCTGTGGCTAGCTGTATGCCATTTGGAGTCATTTTATTGCTAGGTTTCTTTAGCAGAATAATATTAGATTTTTTTCCCCAGACCCATACCATATCTAGTCTAAGACTCTTGTCTACTTTGATATTGTCAGATGTGGGTTCCATCACATGGAGTGGATCTTAAATCCAACTGGTGTGGTCTGTTAGTCCCATAACATTTCGGAAACTATTGCATCAATATATCCTGCAAGCAGGTGACTATTGTAGGTCCCAGGGTTTGTATCTGAGTGATACTATTATGTTTCTCCTCCAGTAACATTCAGAGTACCTACTAGTAGTCAGGAGGGTAAAGCTCCTAGTTAGGTATTAGCTAAACATCTATGTTCGGGGATGTAAGTAAGTGTTGTCTTCTGCAATACAGCCTTGCAGTCAATAAGGTTTTAGAGAGGAACCAACAGCCTTTGCAATAGCCTGTGGTGTTTGGGGATTTCCGTGGGGCTCCTTTAGTCAACAACTTGACAAGATGTAACCCATCTCTGACACTGGAGCTATTACTTAGTAACACAAGATGGTTAGTTGGGGCATTTATTATCCTATTTGGTGACCCCTTTAGGTTCATTGTATATATGTTTATATTTTAGGAAGCTCCTACATCTGTAGTTATACTTATGATTTTTCAAACTTGTCTTGGCTTTTTAAATGCTTTGCATAGTGTTGAGATGTTCTTAGGAAATGCTACTGAGGATTGACATTGGGTAAACTCACGTACTGAATCAAAACTGACCGAAATGTTTTCATTTTATTAAACTATTGACATTTTGGTGGGGGTTGTTACCGCAGCATATATAGTAGCTACTCTGTTAACAAGCAGAACAGAGGTTGTAGTTATTTTCTGTTTCTTAGCAATGGTTGTTATTTAAGTGGCTTGTAATTTTAATGCTGAATGCCTCAGACAAGTACTTTAATGAATTTTTACTCAATACACAAAATAATGCACTGTATTTTATTGTGACATGTTCATATATGTGTTTGAAACACCTCTGTATATGTCATATATGTGAAAATGGACATATGTGGAGGCACTATAAACAGGGGTGGAGTGAGTGGGCACCCTACATTTTACAAGAAAAGCTCTTAGTTTCCCTCACTTAGTGCAAGCTTTGCTACAAGTCTGTCATACGTTCATTATGACCTTCATTTTCCCCTATTCCTAGTTGCTTCAGGGCTTTCATCATGAGGTAATGTTGGACTTTGTCAAAGGCCCCTTTTTGTCCATCTTTTGAGGCAATCATGCGATTCCTGTTCTATTTACATGCTGTGTTACATTTATTAATTGTCATATGTCAAAGCACCATTGTATCCATAGAATGAAACAAACTTGGCAATAGAGTATGGTGATCTTAATCTGTTTGTGGATTCAAATTGCAAGAACTTTATATGAGAATGTTTGTGTCTATGTTCAGCAGAAGTTTTCCTACTTCTCAGGCCTTATCTGCTTTTTTTTATCAGTATAATACTGGCTTGGTTTGAAGTTTGGGGTTATTCCTTCCCCTTCTGTTTTATGAGACAGTTTTAGGAGCGTTGCTGTTAGCACTTCCTTAAAAGTCTGTTAGAATTCAGAAGTCAATCTGTCTGCTTCTGATCTTTACTTCCTTGAGACAACTTTACTACTGCTTCCATCTTCTTGTCTACTACAGATCTTTTAAAGTTCATCATTTTATTAAATTTTGTAGATCATATGAAACTAGGTAATTATCCATTTCTTCTAGATTTTACAAGTTTTCTTGGCTATAAGTTTTAATATATTCCCTAATCAGTCTTTGGATTTCATTGGTATGTGTTATAATGTCCCCATCTTCATCTTTGCTTTGGTTAATCTGAATCTTCTTTCTTTTGATTGTTTGGCCAGGGGTTGCTAATGATTTTTTTTTTTTTTGGTTTTTCAAGACAGGGTTTCTCTGTGTAGCCCTGGCTGTCCTGGAACTCACTCTGTAGACCAGGCTGGCCTCGAACTCAGAAATCCACCTGCCTCTGCCTCCCAAGTAATGGGATTAAAGGCGTGCGCCACCATGTCCGGCACTAATGATTTTTGAAGAACTAGCTCTTCATTTTATTGATTATATGTGTTCTTTTAATCCCTACTACATTAATTTCTACATTGAAATATATATTATTTCCTCAACTTAGGGTTTTGAGGTTCACCTTGTTCTTATTTTCTAAAACCTTGAGGTTACAAATATAAAATTGCCATTCATTGAAGTATTTAATATTTACCAAATTTTGCAATACATGATGTAGATGACCAATATTGAACAATTGAAAGCACAAATTGACCATTTATAACCTCCATTTATAACCTCCATTTCTAACATCTAAGACTGCCCAGGCATGGTGATGCAGACCAGTAACGCCAACATGAAAAAAGCCATAGAGAAAGCAAAACCTTACCCCAAAACCAAACCCCAGATGACTCTTTTACACCCTCTAAGTCTTTTAAAAATGTAATAAACAGAAAAACGTGTCTTGTGGCTGATTTAGCTGAAATCTGTGTTCAGATGTATTCCATAATCCTCATTTTTCAAACCTGATCTGAAAAATACTCCAGCAAGCAATGCACCTGCTTCCCTTTCTGTTTTCCAAAGTCAAAGTCTGCCTAGAATTTTCAGTCTGAGGCAGAAATTTTCACTGCTGTTTACCTGAAATTCTTTTTTTCCTTTTAAATGTATTCTTCTCTCATACAATGCAGTCTAAGCACCGTCCCCCCTCCTTCCCAGTCACTTCCACTTCCCCTCTCCCCTACATCCACTCCTCCTCCGTTGCCCTTCTGACAAGAGTAGGTCTCCCAGGAATATCAACTGAACACAGCATAACAAGACACAGTAAGACTAAAAACTTTTTTTTCTTTTTCAATAACCCGAATAATTTTATTTAACGCAATTCCAGGTATCAAACCAAAGATCTTACATATGCCAGGAAATCCTCTACTATTTTCTGCGCGTGCGCACACACACACCCCAGCCTAAAACCATATTTCAGTATTTGGTTACAGGGAAGCTCAGGAGTAAACTGAACATAAGTTAGGCCGTTTCTAGAGAGTCACATGTGAAGCCAAACCACATCCACAATATGAATCTTCCTGTAAGAACCATTTGTAAGAGCTTTCAGGTTTTCTCTCATCTCTCTACTATCTTCAAAAGAAAGAAAGCTAGCTGCCATGCTACTGCACAGTGTTTGATAGTCTTTAGACATATACGTATCTTGTTTATCAGGCTCAAGTTATAGAGTTAGACCACACATTCAAAAGTAATCCAGTCATGTTCATAACATCAGACTATGACAGGGAAAGACAATAAGGCATAGAAGGCAACATAATGCAAAGGAAACTTTACCTTGATAAAAATCTAGGTTCACAGGTGAACTTGACTGACATTTTTAGAAGACCACAAATGGAAGGACAATGGATATGGTACAATATCCATAGAGTGAACACCTAAGTTAAATGGCCTTCTAAACCTCACATGTTTCTGAACCTCAGAGTTTCTCAAGTTATGAAATAGTATCTCCCACAACATATCAAATTTCAGAGGACAAGTACCAGCCCCAATTGATACACAGCTCCTGCACCTAAGGTTCAGGTATTAAAGCCTAAAACTGTAAGAGCTAGAGGAATAGGATGTTTGCTGCCCCACTGTGTGTCCTAGAAATGTCAGAGAAGCTACATCCATGAATTCTCACAAACATGGCTGTCTAAACAAGACTTGAACAAGGATGCCTGAATAAGGATGCTACCAATAGACAGGTTAATGTAGAAGGGGTAAATATCATAGAGCTCCAGCCATAGATAAAGAATTACAGACAGCTTAGGAATGTTGAAACTGGGAGAATAGTCTTCTCTAGAGAAGAGCCCCTACTTCTTGATTGTTATTGATTACCAAATGGTCAACATTGAAATCATATACATACAAGTAACATAGACTGAGCAGATTGTATTTATGTATTCAGGAATGTATGTATAGAGGTGTGTGTGTGTTGTGTGTGGAGTGTGTCTTAGTTAGGGTTTTACTGCTGTGAACAGACACAATGACCACGGCAACTCTTATAAGGACAACAGTTAATTGGGGCTGACTTACAGGTTCAGAGGTTCAGTCCATTATCATCAAGGCAGAAACATGGCAGCATTCAGACAGGCATGGTACAGGAGGAGCTAAGAGTTGTACATCTTCATCTGATAGCTTTTAGGAGGAGATTAGCTTTCAGGCAGCTAGGATGAGGGCCTTAAAGCCCACACCCAGAGTGACACAGCTGTTCCAATAAGGCCACAACTCCAAATAATACCACTCCCTGGGTCAAGTATATGCAAACCATCACAGGGAGTTATGAAGAAATTCCAAATACACACACACACACACACACACACACACACACACACACACACACACACAAAGAAATGGAGGCCATGAATTTGGGAGAGAAATAAAGTGGATACATTAAAAGTGTTAGATGGAGAGAAAGGAAGAAGGAAAATGGTGTAATAATAGTTCAATTTAAAAACTGAAAATAAAAAATGGTACCTCAATCTCAGTGCTATTAATATTTTTGAGCAGATAATTCCTTCTTGGGAGTGGGGGACTTCTATATACATAATATATACTGTAAGACATTTAGCAGTGATGGTTGTATACCCTTCGAGTTGTGAAAAAATGTCTCTAGAATCTGGCCAATATTCTATTTCTTATTATTTGCTAATTTGATACATGCATACGATATATTTAAACAATATTCACCCTCCCCTGTTTTCCAATTGCTCACAGGTGCACATACTCTTCCCAACTTTATATCATCTTTTTTATTGTTTTAAGTTTACAAATTTGCCATTCATTGGAAAGCACTGAATTGAGATAATCTTCCTTCCATAATCATCATCTCAGGATTTACCAATGAGATGGTTTAGTGGGTAAAGGTGCCTGTTGCTAAGCATGGCAACCTGCTATTCATCCTTGGGAACAACATGGTCTGCTTGTACGTTGTACATCGTGGTGCGCACTAGGCTCCGCACCACGATGTACAACGTCCACAAGCAGAGTTCCTCCATTGGGGACCCTGTGTTCCATCCAGTAGCTGGCTGTGAGCATCCATTTCGGTGTAACTGTAACTATTTTTAAAGGATAGTAATTGCAATAGTTCTCATTACTGCATACCTACTATGTGTTAGCTGCTACTCATGCACAGTCTCATTTCATCCTCCCCACTGCCTTGCCAGGGATTATTTTCTTTCAATATGGAGATGGAAAGTCTGAAGAAGCCACAAATACTACAGTTAAAACACACACACACACAGACACACACACACACAGATACACACACACACACACACACACACACACACAAGACAAACCCAGAGAGTTGTGAGCCATTACTCAAGCAGGATCAGCAGCCACAGGCACCATGTATGCTGGCTTTACCAATCAAGCAAGTCATGGTCAACACCTAATGTAAATTCTGAAGCACCAAAGGCACACCTATGCTGTTCTCCGTACGGATCTTTTCAGTGCCTGCTAGACTATTTATACCTTCTCCCAATTGGGTGCCAAAAGAGGCAAGAGGGTGAGACATCTGGAGCCAATGAAATGCAGAGATTGTACCAAAGGGAAATACCAAAGCAGTGGCAATCAACGAAAGGAGAAAAAAAAAGAATGTGTCAGTTCTGGGCAGGCCACACAGCTACCACAGCAAGCAATGGAAGAAACAGCCTGGTGACTGCTACAACCACTTAGGGAATTGTTTCAGTGTTTCTCTGGTAATCCTTGACCCTTGCCTGCTTCACTGAGCTCCAAACACAAAATATTTTGTGACCAGTTTGAGTTTTCTCAAAGCTCATTGGCATTTTCTGACTTTATGCCTGCTAGGGTCTAAGCAAATTAGTTTTTGTTTTTGCCATCGCCATTGATGTTGCTGCTGCTGCTGCTGCTGCTGCTGCTGCTGCTTCTGTTGCTGCTGTTATTGTTGTTTGGTTTGTTTTTTCCCCCAATGATGGCCATGAAAAGTAAACATCGCACGAACTCCTCACGTGCCCAAACTTGGATTTAACACGAAGAAACTGATGTGTGAACCAGTGTTGCTATTTAATGTGGTTTCTATCAAAGTGTTCATAAAACCTGGCGCTGCAGCTGGCCCCCATTAGGTAGTTTCTTGGTGAAAGTTTTCCAAGGAAAACTTTTTTTTTTACAACTTCATAAAGCCAGGCACAGAAGGGCAGTGCAGCAACTAGCTGGGAGACGTGGGACTTTTTATCTTTTGGCTGAAATGTTAGGCAGAGAGTTGGGGGTTTATTCTGTCTATTTCTGGCAGAAAAATTGGAAGGCAGTTAAAAACTCCATTTTGAGCCTTGCATGAGTTCAGTCATTTCTGCATGAATTCAACCTACTATAGACTAGGCACTGGGCCAAAAGCTGGGAGGAGGGAACGTATGAGGAGTGCGGGCCAAAACAAAAACAACTGCTTCAAGGCATCCAGGGCCAGGGTTTCAATAACGGCATTTGGAAGACTATCTAGAAACATGCTGGTTGCCAAGTGATGTGCGTGGTTTTCTACTCCATGTTAAGGAATTATGAATGATTCACGGATATGGTCATCAGCTTCTCATAACTCTTTCAGATGACCTGAAATCATCAACTTTATAATATAAAGGTTCCTCTTGGCACACAGATGTAAAGGTTTTGGTCCTTTTGTTTTGCTAGATTACTTTGTACCTGTTGGGACACATTGAAGAGAAAACATATGGCAGAAGCAAACTGCTCACGTGTCACTGTTGGGAGGTGACAGAAAGGAGAGGGAACAAATGGAGGAACTGTCATTTTGTTCAACACCACGCTGCTGATGAACAGAAAACCTCTCACTTTGGAAGGATTTCACCTGATCCCAACAACAGCAAGCCGAGGAACAATCTCCTAACATAGACTTTTAATGAATACTAAAGATCCAGAGTATAGCAGAGGATAATCACACATTTAGTCTCCAACACAACCAGCAACCTCCCATTAAAGGGAATATCTGGGACCCAATTTAAGAACATGTAGGTTTGAAAGGTAGGTTGTCAGACACATGATCATCTCGTTAGATGCCGAGAAAGCATTTGGCAAAATCCAACACCCCTTCATGATAAAAGTCTTGGAAAGAGCAGGAATTCAAGGCCCCTACATAAACATAATAAAAGCAATATACAGCAAACCAGTAGCCAACATCAAAGTAAATGGAAAGAAGCTGGAGACAATCCCACTAAAATCAGGGACTAGATAAGGCTCTCCACTTTCTCCCTACCTATTCAGTATAGTACNTGAAGTCCTAGCCAGAGCAATCAGACAACAAAAGGAGATCAAGAGGATACAAATTGGCAGGGAAGAAGTCAAAATATCATTATTTGCAGATGATATGATTGTATATATAAGTGATCCTAAAAATTCCACCATAGAACTCCTAAACCTGATAAACAGCTTCAGTGAACTCCACATAAAACCAGAGACACTGAAATATATAGAGGAGAAAGTGGGGAAAATCCTTGAAGAAATGGGCACAGGGGAAAAATTCCTTAACAGAAAAGCAACCAAATGATGTTAGTTTTATAAATAACAACACTGGCCCTATCCTTGTGCTGCGTATGTATGCCCCCTGCTCTCAGAGACTCCAGCTGAGGAAATCTTACATATACAATGTGAAAGAGGCATTCCCATTCAGCAGACTCTTTCCTTGGGTTACTTACAGGTCTGTGTCAGGGTTAGCCAGCCAACTGGACAACACTTCCATTTTAGCTAGCACAAGTAATGACAGTGCCCGGAAAGCACCAGTGGCAAACGGAAGGACGATCCTATTGAACTTCAACTTAAGGAACCAATGCAGTTCTTAGGTTTACATAGCATTGCTGACTAGTTAATTACAGGACTGAGGGTGATTGCAAAACAGCTACACAAACAGAAAGTCTCATCCCAGACTTCCCCATTGCTAAAACCATGGAGTCTTCCACTTTGGTTAACCTTACACCTACTATAAGCTCTAGGACTTCTGCCCTAATTGGACCCAAGAACAAGAGACTAGGTGAAATTAAGGCAGAATCTCCTTCAGATGGCAGGAGGAGTGGTTGGAATTGTAGGAGAGGCTCCAACTACCCTCCCACTCTTACTTCAGTGAAGGTCTTTTGCCAAGTGTTCTGATGAAGAGAATGGCTCAGAAAGACTTCTGAAAGAAGCACAGTGGAAGAAAGTGGGAACTGCTTCTTGTTTGATGGACAAGGAATGAACCTGTTTGGCAGAAACACTGTTCAGAGGATTTGTGGGGGATTAAAATGGCATTACAAATCAGGTGGAGGTAGCACATGCCTTTAATCCCAGCACTCAAGAGGCAGAGGTAGGTGAGTTTGAGGCCAGCCTGCTCTACAGAAAAAGTTCCAGGGCAGCCAGAGAGACCCTATTTTTTAAAAGAAAAGAAAAGAAAAATCATGCAGCCACATTAAAGGTGGAGAAGAACATCGAAGTCCAGTGTAAGGTACTGTATAAAGTCAATAGACCCTAATTCTCATAATCATTATAGTTAGAAAATTATGGAGAAAGGATTGAGTCCCCATCTTCTCAAGTACCATGCTTTTTCTGCATTATAAACCTCATTATGCCTCCAAGCTCTATCTGTCTTACCAATTCTTTTAACATTATAAAGCTCATAAAAGTTGGGAATCTGTAAAAGAGAAGAAAGACCTTGAGAATCAATGGCAGCCTCTACCTGAAGACTGTTATTGAGAGAATGAATTAGTATTTGGAGACTCTGTGCATTAAAAGTGCAAAATCTTTGTCCACTTTTAATGTGTATTTATTTTTATTGATACACAGAAATATAAACATAAGTATTCATGTAAATATTGATGCATACTTTGCTTCACATATATCCTGACTAATGATCAAATCAGGGTAATTAGCATATCCAACAATTTACATTTGTATCATTTCGAGTGGGGATACCCTCTAAATCATCTCTGAGGTATTTTGAAATCTATAAATATGGTTGCTAGCTATAGCCACTCTACTTCTTCATAGAACACCAGAATTTAATATTCTTATATATTCTAGAACATAACATCTTTTAACCAGGCTCTCTGTACTCCCCTTTCCACTGCTCTACACAGTATCTGGAAACTACCTACATAGTTACTCAAATACCAAGTAATGCTAACTAGTCCGTGGATCTGCATCAATGGTACAAACAGGAACTGTTCATAGTTCAAGCTTAAGATGCCATGAGCAGCCAAATTCACCCTGCTATTAGATGGGATCTTCTGCCTAGCTTAGCATCAGACCCTTAAACCCACAGCAAATAGTTCTAGGAGGTGTTAACTTTCACAGCACACAGCCAAGTTTGAAACTGTTGGATTCTCTGAGTTCCATCACCTTCATCTTCACAAAAGGAAGAAACTGAGGTTCAGAAACGTCATTAGGTTGTAAGGGACTGACTCCAAGTCAAATCTTTTGACTTGGGTGTTCAATATGCTAATTTTAAAGTGCCAATAAGGTATTTAAGGATGATGAAACTAGCATAATAGCACACTCCTTTTAGCAACAGTTCAACTGCTCTGACTTCTCCTTGCTAAATCTCCAGTTATGAAACTTTCTCGTGCTGGCCTCCTTTGAGCTCTATGCTGAATGGACTGACCAGCGTGTCTGGCACCATGTACACATAGTCTATATGTCATAGGTAGAAGGAACCCTTTCCTAAACTTGCAAATGCAATAAACATGACTTTAAACTTAAGGAAATCCAAAACACATGTCGCCCATAAAAATGGCATTGGAGAAATTAACAACAGGTTATCAGAGAGCCAAGCATCTCCAATGGCATTATATGGATGAGTCTCAACTAGCCTCTATTGAAAACCCCTCCAGGATTGTAATGATAAAGACTACAGGGGGAAAGGTAAAAGATACATACTTACCTGGTGAGTAAGCAGAGACTCAAAAGCTCTTTAAACAGCCTGATCATTGAAACCATTCATAGGTTTTCCATACTACCCTGTCTCACATGTTTTTAACAATATGTATACTAAAATGCATTAACCTTAGGGATGAGGAAATTAGTAGATGACACTCAGTGGAGGGTTTTATTTATTTAACCCGTGATATTTAACTGTTGGATTCTGTATCTCTGGCTTCAGCCAAACACACAGAGAAGAAGAAGAAGAAGAAGAAGAAGAAGAAGAAGAAGAAGAAGAAGAAGAAGAAGAAGAAGAAGAAGAAGAAGAAGAAGAAGAAGAAGAAG
>NC_034613.1:49114490-49124430 GCF_900095145.1 Mus pahari | reverse complement strand
TTTTGTATGATCAAGTGTGGCAGAAAGGTGACCTAGGAAAGGAAAGGAAAGGAAAGGAAAGGAAAGGAAAGGAAAGGAAAGGAAAGGAAAGGAAAGGAAAGGAAAGGAAAGGAAAGGAGCAAACTAAACATGGCTTTGGACCTCATAACTTAAATTCAATCTGAGACTGACATGATAGCGACAAAGAAGCAACTCTTTCAAGTTGTCATCTGACCTCCACTCATGCATGCATATACACATACTCATTAAATAAAAAGATGTTAAAAACTGCTCATGAACATGTATAAACTTTGTTCTTGTCATCATTCTCGAAACAATGTGTTCTGCCTTCTTCATTGACCTGGTACTTGCCAGGTTGCATGTCTCACAGCTGGGGTGCCTGTAGCACCAGCTGGTTGCTTAGGGGAGGCAGGTACACAATTCCAGCGTACTGCTGGGAGTTGGGAACAAGGTTAAGGGTCCAGATGCTTCCTCTCAAGGCATCTATGTGCCAGGCAGGAAAAGCAAGGCTGAGCCTGGGAGGGAGGGTTCCAAGTGAGTGCCAAGAATATGGAGGGTATAGAAGAGTGAAGGCCTTCTCCAGGAGATCTCGAGATGGCTCTTTACAACGAAGCCCTCCCCCCCCCCCCAGGAGATCCGTGGTGAAGAGATGTCCTCGCTTGTCCAAACTACTTTGATTGATGGTGGATGTGAATGCATACACCTTACTCATGGTGAACCAAGGATTACATACCTTTTTCAGGAAGGAATACCCAGGAAGGGAAGCACATTGGCCGAACTCTGAGGGCCTATCTAGATACCTCACTAGCATGGAGAACTCGAGGCTTTTATGCTATGTAACTGATTGCCATGGTCCTTTTAGTGGCATGTCATCGTTAAGTGTTCCAGAGCAGGCAGTGTTTGGCAGGAAGCTGGCCCCACACCTACCATACTCAATTCTGAGTTTCACAGAGGGTGGGTTCACTCAGCCTCACCAGTTCTTCTTTCCGGTGGCACAGTGCACTTGCCCTACAGGTACTGGGTACTAGAAGTACTGTAGAGACGGGGCTACAACTGTAGCTTAGCAGGAATGTGCCTACCTAGCCTGTGCTATGCCCTGGGTTCTAGCCCCAGCACTGCAATTAGTCAGTCAGTCAATCAATCAATCAAATAGGTGAAATATAAACAGATAAAGTATGCTGGAAAATGACAGTAAATAATGTTACTTTATATAATGGACTGGAGCATCAGCAGATTTGAGTTTCTGTTCAGTGAGTGAAAGAGACAAATAAATCAATAAATTTCCCATGTGTCAGGGGCTAACAGTGTAACATGTCTCAATCAGAATTCCCTGAAATGGTAGTTCAACCCAGAATTCTGGAAAACAAATGAGGTCCAGCCATCCAAGCAACCACCTAAGTTAATTTCAGAAGCTTGCCCAGTAAGTTCTTCCTATGATAATGCATGCTCTGTTCACTCTCATTCTCCAGCATCTTCTCATAGGCATAGAAACTAATATTCCTCTATCCCAACCAGGAAGGCTTGCTTCCACATGGACCCCCTCAACTCAATCTGCTTACTGCTGGGTTCACTCTTGATTTATGCTGCTCCTCTCAAGAGCAATCCCCTCACCTTTCCTTTTCCCATCAATATCCACAGCCTTCTGGCTCTGGCTCCATTTGCTCTAACTGGTCTTTCAAGACTGTTCCAGCTGAGTTAATCTTCTCTTGTCAAGGCCAGCAGCATTTCTCATTTGCATCCCTACACTTAGCAACCAGGAAGGTGAGCAGTTTTGTTTTGTTTTGTTTTTAATTGGATATTTTATTTGTTTACATTTCAAACTTTATCCCCTTTTCTGGTGTCCCCTCTGCAACCCCCCTATCCCATCCCCCCCCTTACTCTGCTTCTAAGAGGGTACTCCCCCACCCACCCACCCACTCCCACCTCACCGCCTTAGCATTCCTCTACACTGGGGCATCAAGCCTTCATAAGACCAAGGGCCTCCCCTCCCATTGATGTCAGATAAGGCCCCTTCATCTCCTTCAGTACTTCCCATATCTCCTCCATTGGGGTCCCTGTGCTAAGTCTGATGGTTGGCTGTGAGCATCTGCATCTGTATTGGTCAGGATCTGGCAGAGCCTCTCAGGAGGTAGCTGTATCAGGCTCTTGTCAGCAAGCACTTCTTGGCATCTGCAATAGTGTCTGAGTTTGGTGTCTATGTGGGATGGATCTCCCAGGTGGGGCAGTCTCTGGATGCCCTTTCCTTCAGTCTCTGATCCACTCTTTGTCCATGTATTTCCTTTAGACAGGAGCAATTCTGTGTTAAAATTTTGGAGATGGGTGGGTAGCCCCATCCCTCAACTGGGGGCCTTGCTTAAACTCTGGAAATGGTCTCTACAGGTTCTCCCTCCCCTTTGTTGGGTATTTCAGCTAATGTCATCCTGTGGGGACCTGGGAGGCTCTTGCTTTCCTGGCATCTGGGACTTTTTGGTTTCTACCCCCAGTTCTCCATGCCCCATTGCTACACACCTCTGTTCAATTTCCAGACCCTCTATACATCTCCTCCATCTCCTTCCATACCAGATTCTGCCCCTCTTTTCCCTTCCCCATCTTCCCTTCCTCCCAAGTCCCTCCCACCCTCTACTTTCCTTGATTATATTGTTCCCCCTTCTAAGTAGGACTGAAGCATCCACACTTTGGTCTTCCTTCCTCTTGAGCTTCATGTGGTCTTTGAGTTATATCGTGGGTATTCCATGCTCTTTACCTAATATCCATTTATGAGTGGGTACATATCATGTGTGTTCTTTTGTGACTGAGTTACCTCACTCAGGATATTTTCTAAATCCATCCATTTGTCTGCAAATTTTATGAAGTCATTGTTTTTAATAGCTGAATAGTATTCCATTGTGTAAATGTACCACATTTTCTTTACCCATTATTCTGTTGAGGGACATGTAGGTTGTTTCCAACTTCTGACTATTATAAATATGGCTGCTATGAACATAGTGGAGAATGTGTCCTTGTTACATGTTGGAGCATCTTTGGGGGGGGCGGTATATGCCCAGGAGTGGTATAGCTGAGTCCTCAGGTGCAATTTTCAGAGGAACAGCCAGACTGGTTTCCAGAGTGGTTGTACCAGCTTGCAATCCCACCAGCCATGGAGGAAGGTTCCACTTTCTTCCCCTCCTCACAAGCATTTGCTGTCACCATCTGTTGTCACATGAATTTTTGATCTTAGCCATTCTGACTGGTGTGAGGTGGAATCTCGGGGTTGTTTTGATATGAATTTCCGTGATGACTAAGGATATTGAACATTTCTTTGGGTGCTTCTTGGCCATTCAAGTTTCCTCAGTTGATAATTCTCTGTTTGGCTCTGTTCCCCATATTTTGAGAGGGTAATTCGGTTCTCTGGAGTCTAACTTCTTAAGTTCTTTGTATATATTGGATGTAGGATTGGTATGCAGCAAAATTCTGGGTCCTGTTTACATATCCAGTCTGTTAGTGTATGTCTTTTTATTGGGGAACTGAGTCCATTGATGTTGAGAGATATTAAAGGAATAGTGATTGTTGCTTCCTGTTATTTTTGTTTTTAGAGGTGGAATTATGTTTGTGTGGCTGTCTTCTTTTGGGTTTGTTGAAAGATTACTTTCTTGCTTTTTGTAGGGTGTAGTTTCCCTCCTTGTGTTGGAGTTTTCCATCTATTATCCTTAGTAGAGCTGGATTTGTGGAAAGATGGTGTGTAAATTTGGTTTTGTCACAGAATACCTTGGTTTCTCCATCTATGGTAATTGAGAGTTTTGCTGGATATAGTAGGCTGTACTGGCATTTGTGTTCTCTTAGGGTCTGTATGACATCTACCCAGGATCTTCTGGCTTTTATAGTCTCTCGTGAGAAGTCTGGTGTAATTCTGATAGATTTACCTTTATATGTTACTTGATTTTTTTTCCTTCATGCTTTTAATATTCTTTGTTTTGTGCATTTGGTATTTTGACTATTATGTGACAGGAAGAATTTCTTTTCTGGTCCAATCTATTTGGGGTTCTGTAGGCTTCTTGTATGTTGATGGGCATCTCTTTCTTTAGGTTTGGGAAGTTTTATTCTACAATTTTGTTGAAGATATTTACTGGCCCTTTAAGTTGGGAATCTTCACTCTCTTCTTTACCTATTATCCTTAGATTTGGTCTTCTCATTGTGTCCTGGATTTCCTGGATGTTTTGGTTTAGGAGCTTTTTGTATTTTTCATTTTCTTTGACTGTTGTGTCAATGTTTTCTATATTATCTTCTGTACTTGAGATTCTCTCTTCAATACCTTGTATTCTGTTCGTGATGCTTGCATCTATGCATCTATGACTCCTGATCTCTTTCCTAGGTTTTCTATCTCCAGGGTTGTTTCTCTTTGTGATTTTGTTATTGTTTCTATTTCCAATTTTAGATCCTGGATTGTTTTGTCTGATTCCTTCACCTGTTTGATTATGCTTTCCTGTAATCCTTTAAGGGATTTTTTACATTTCTCTTTCAAGGTTCCTACCTGTTATCTGTGTTCTCCTATATTTCTTTAAAGCAGTTATTTATGTCCTTCTTAGAGTCCTCTAAAATGAGAAGTTATTTTAAATCAGAATCTTGCTTTTCTGGTGTGATGGGGGTATCTAGGACTTGCTGTAGTGAGAGAATTGAGTTCTGATGATGCCAATTAACATTGATTTCTGTTTCTTATGTTCTTGCACTTGCCTCTCACCATCTGGTTGGTTATCTGTGCTATTAGCTGGTCTTGCTGTCTCTGAATGTGGCTTGTCCCTCCTATAAACCTGTGTCTCAGCACACCTGGGAGACCAGCTCTCTCTGGGCAGAATTTGGGTATGGAGAGCTGTGGTACAGGGTCAGCTCTGGGGCAGACAGAAACCGGAAGAATCCTGTTCCTGGCTAGTCCTTGGTTCCTGTGTCCTGATGGTTCTGGGCTGGTTTCTCTTGGGCCAGGAATTTGAGCAGAAGTGGTGTCTTACTTGTGCTCTCAGATGTGTCAACACTCCAAGGAGACCAACTCTTTCCCGGTGGGATTTGGGTACTGAGAGCTGTGGCACAGGGTCATCTCCAGGCACAGATGGAAACTGGAAGGTAGGGTGAGCAGTTTTACAGATGGCTCCTTTTGGTAAATAAATTCAGTTCCCTGAAGGATCATTTCTTAAGCAATGTTCTCTTCTGGCACCTATGGTGGCAGTTGTTACTCAATAAGTACATTCTTTTTATAATATAACTAATAACTACATGTATTCTGTACATTTTTTAAAGCTGATGAGTTGTGGAAGAATTATTTATGTCATATTTGGGTTAACTCAGTTTGTTTTCTCTTTGCATTTTTGTTTATGTGTTTTCCATCTCTTTCATGTTCTGAGGATTCCTGGGGACAATAACACTTGTAAAATTAGGTTGAAAACAGACGTGACAACATGCATACAATCTATGCACTTGCTGATCACTGCTGGAGCACAGACCTAATTTACCCAACTCCACTTAACCCTCTGGTAACACAGACACATCATAGGTGCCTTTGACCTAGATCAGCACTGAGTACTGATCTAGACATATGCTAATTAAGATTTCATTAATGACAAAAATATCCTGCCTTTGAGGGATGTCTTGGTGAAACAGGAGGGAGATTAGAAAGACAATTACATTTCTTAAATCACCTCTCTTGCTCTCTATGAAACATTTTTTAAGGCTGATTTGGTTCAATTCCACCTTTCAAAAACTCTCACTTGGGGGAAAATGGGAATATGAAAATAATCATTTCTCAAAGCGACTTTAAGCTGTTCTAACAGAGACTCTGCACGTGGAAAGCAGCTAATGTCTTCAGTCATGCTGTCTGGCTTCTCCCCTCCACAGTACCTAAATCATTTAAATTGATGAAAAGAAAAGAGTTGCAAATTGTATGTACACACAAAAGCTCGTACGTACACACAAAAGCTCATCAGAAATTTAGAGAACCATGTCTTTCACTAATGAGCAGATTACTAACCTGGATTTGATCTCAGTTGAACATCTGGTATTTTATTATCAATTGTGGTCTCTGATTCCATGTCATACAACCACATATAGTTTCTACATGTGGGAGAGCATAATCACCCAGAAGCTGGACATCATTCCAATGATGGTAATGTTTTTTAAACTCAATAACATTAGTTGCCATTGGCAATGGATATTTACTTACTTATATTAATTTTGATTTCCTTCACCAAAAAAGGTCTCCAACTCCAAATAGTTAGCTAGACAAGCAACTGCTCAAATAAGTGCAGAATAACAGACTTGTTGGTGTCTATGGCAGGCCATACATAATCACCACAGAATATGAAATTGCACCTGCCAGCCCCATCTTGTATAATTGATTCCATCACTAACAATGTCAGTGGCAGGCTACACTTTGAGGTCTCAGTGTGAGAAAATACTCATACATGGCTAAACATCTTGGTGACTTAATTGCCTGTCATATTGCCAAGCCTCCTGTGTTGTATCAACTTCCACAGCAACAGACTGGAAGAGATAAAGCCCATTTAATAACCAAAAGTGAATTGATAACCTTGTTTTCCTTTCACAGACATTTTGAGAAAATTATAGCATCATACTTAGACATAAACTGCTCACATAACCCAGATTTGAAAAAGAATCCTAAAAGATGGTTCTTCACATTGAAAACTATAGGGATGCTCTGAACTTTTAACAATCTTCTAATTGTGATTATGAACAAAGAGGAATGGTTCATGCTTGAACACATACAAAACTGAGCTGGAATCACAATGCACTGTAAATTTCTAGAGAGGTCTGGAAGTAAGAGCAGTGGAAGCATGGAAGCTACAACACTAAAGGCTGGTACCATAAATGAGCATGATAAAGAAGAGAGTGAGGGCTAGTGTTGTAACAACATGTAATGGTTTATTTTTGAGATTTTATAAATTGTGTCTTATTCCTAGTAATTAATAAGATGGTAAAATTATGTAACTATATTATGGTCTCAAAAATATAAGAAATAAAATTCTAAAATAATAATAATACAGTATCTAGTTGACAAAAGGCCCATGGATTCCCCATAGTTTTCTCAAGATTAAACAAGTTTGCTGTCTTTCATAGACAAAAGAACCCCCACATTGGTTCTTCTATTTCTGTTCAATAACTTAGACTGTTTTGAGAGCCAGCCATCCTCAGGCCTTTGCTTTTCAGAGTTCTCAAAGCCCATTCATTTACTAATATATCTCTTTATTCCCTTATTAAGATATGTGTGAGAACTTTCTATGGACAGCCACTATCCTAGGTAAGTGGCCTAACACCATGGAAGATGATGAACATCATGCATATGACCCTGACTCAGACTCCAGTGACAGTCTTGTCAGATGACCGAAATGTTATCTGCCTTTGCAAGGAGCTCAATACCTGTCACAGATCAGGCGAGGTCTAATAGCAGATTTTGCTTGAGAAGCAAGAAGAAAACAGAACCCAGAAGGTTTGGGTGCAATACTGAAGATTAGGCACTTATCTAGAGAAGGATGAAGAAGCAGTTTGGAAGTGGGTTAGGAGATAGTTTTTAAAGTGCTTCAGGAACACAAGGAAGTTTGTTTACCTGCAGTGTTTAGAGATTATAGTGTCATAAGCCAGATACACAAAGACAAATACCAAGCGGTTTTGTTCATGTATAAAAATCTAGACTAAAAAAAAATGAAAATAGAGGCCAGACATGGTGACACATTTAATTTCAACACTTGGATGCAGTGGCAGTTAGTGCTCTGGGAGGCAGAAGCACATGGATCTCTATGAGTTCAAGTTCAGCATGTTCTACATATCGAGTACTAGGACAGCCAGAGCTACAGAAAGAGCAATCCTGTTTCAAAAAGAGAAAAACATAAAGATAAAGAAAGAAAGAAAACAAGGAAAGATGGAAGGGAGTCCAGCCACCAAAGGAAAGAAGGAGGGAAGAAAGGAAGAAAGGAAGAAAGGAAGGGAGGAAAGAAGGAAGGAGGGAAGGAAGGAAGGAAAGAAGGAAGGAAGGAAAGAAGGAAGGAAGGAAAAGAATGGGCTTTATTTGGCAAGCGAAAGTTAACCAGAAGGAATGAACGAGAGAAGAAAGAAAAATGGTGGGCAATCAGTATGATAAAAATGTATGATAAACATATGTGAAGATATCACAATAAAACTAATTTGTGTGATTAATATGTACTAACAGAAACTTTTAAGAAGAATAAGGAAGAGTACTTGCACAAGAGTCAGGTGAGGTTTGTTTGATCTGTTGAACTATCCCCTCTTTGATTTAAGAATCTCACTCTGCTAGGGGCGGGGGTGGGGTATAGGGTATAGGATAACATTTAAGAATCTTACTCTGCTTTTTAATAGGTTGCTGTTTCCTAGTTTTTCAGCCAGCTTCTTTGCTGGCATCACCTTTTTCTGTCACAACTGTTGGCCTTTCCTTTTTCCCACTACTACTAGTGTTTCATGGGCTCTTCTTAGTTTTTGTTCTGTAAAAATTTCCCTGATTTTCTGGAAGACTCTATAGAACCGGAATAGATTTGTTTCTAAACTGTTCAGTCGATGTTAGAATAATGATGATCACCTTTTAGTATAGTACTACTTGGATGATCTTTTTCTTCTTTCACCTCCTGTTCTTCCTCCTCATCCTTTTATTTCTTCTGCTCCATCTCTACTTTCTTGGTGATGCTGTGACTGGGCCCCAGGTCACATTAGCAGCATTCTCTCATTGCACTTCACTGCCTGCCCTATCCCTTTCTTGCATGAGTTTTTAGAGTGTGCCACTTCAAAAGACTTAGTGATTTACTTAAGTTGTTGAATTTCTTAACATAACAGATTTAATTGCATTCTAGCTATAGAATATATCAAGTCTCTGACTACTTAAATTGCCTATTTGTCTATCTGATTAATTGGTCTACTGAGAGATCCACAAGTTTTATTAATGATGTCCAAAAGCCAACCCTTGGCTCCCATTGTTGTCTGTATTGTTGCTAGTTCTCCCTATTTCTGTAATCTCCACTTAATCTTTATTACATCCATTTTTTTCACTCATGCTTAATTTGTTCTTCCTTTTCCAAATTCTTAAAATGTGAAGCTGAGGTCAACTTGAAACATTTCTTCTTTTGTAATTATAGAAATTTAGTACTGTAAATTACTCTCTAACTAAAATCCCTCTTATGTTGCATTTTCATTTATTGAAACTACTTACTATTCTGTAACGTTTGGATATTTTTCTTTGACCTTTGGGTTACACAGAAATATGGTACCTGGGTTTCAATTTTTGTAGATTTTCCCTTGTAGCATTTTGTAGATCTTTCTAATTTTAATACCATTGTTGACAGAGACTATTTTATATTATTTGTGTAATTTTAACTTACTAAAGCTTGTTTCATGTCTCAAACTTGGTAAATAGTTTGCTCTAAGATTTATAGGTACTTGCAAGAATGCATTCCTGCTGCTGTTGGGAACAGGGTCTCATGGATATCACTGAAGTTGAAGTGGTTGAATTTTTTGCAATATTTTATACTACTAAGGAGGAATAACTATAAATAGACATTATTCTATTGTCCCTTAAATGCAATCGTGATTTTCTCCAGATATACAGAAATTATTCTTAATAAATATATTTAAATATGATTTTTATTTTTCTTGTTTAAATAACTACTTTTTCATAAAAACAGTCTTCTTTATTTATAAGTGTATTGTTTGCACTTAAAAATCTAGTTTATGAAATTTGTAGAAGAGAAAGTGGGGAAAAGCCTTGAAGATATGGGCACAGGGAAAAAATTCCTAAACAGAACAGCAAGGGCTTGTGCTGTAAAATCAAGAATTGACAAATGGGACCTCATAAAATTGTAAAGCTTCTGTAAGGCAAAAGACACTGTCAACAAGACAAAAAGGCCACCAACAGATTGGGAAAGGATTTTTACCAATCCTAAATCTGATAGAGAACTAA
>NC_034613.1:49085722-49113325 GCF_900095145.1 Mus pahari | reverse complement strand
GGGAAGGTATAGGGAACTTTCAGGATAGCATTTGATATGTAAATAAAGAAAATATCTAATAAAAAATCTAGTTTACATGGGACTGAAGAGAATGAGCTCAGTCATTAAAAGCACTTGCATCTATTTCAAAGAATCCCTGTGTAGATCCCAACACACACATGGCAGTTCTTAGGGTTTATTATCCATGCCTATAACCTCTTAACTATACACTTATTAGCTATATTGTTGTTGGGTTTTTGTTTTTCTTTGTCTTAGTTTGGTTTTATTTATTTGTTTTGTTTGGTTATTCAAGAGAGCATTCCTCTGTATAGCCCTGGCTATCTTGGAACTGGTTCCATAGACCAGGCTATCCTTGAACTCAGAGACCTCTCTGCCTCTCAATTGCTGGGATTAAAGGCATGGACACCACCATGTGGCCCTAGTTTTAATCTCACTATAGACAGAGAATATATTTTCTATTATTTAAGTAATATTTTATTTATTGAGACTTGTTTTGTTTCTGAAACTTAGTAAATAGTTAGAGATAAGCTATTTTATGTATTTTTAAAGATTTATTTATTTTATTTATATGATTCTTCAGACACACCAGGAGAATGCATAAGATCCCATTACAGATGGTTGTCAGCCACCATGTGGTTGCTGGGAATTGAACTCAGGACCTCTATAATAGCCGTCAGTTTTCTTAACCACTGAACCATCTCTCCAGCCCTACACTATTTTTAAAGATAAGGTATAGTTTATTCAACTTTCCCCCAAGGTCCATGTTCCAAATGATTTTAAGAAGTTTTATAGAAACAGGACCAAGTAATCATAAATGAATCCTATATGTTATATTTATATGTTATATAAATGAAGACATTTTTTCAAATACATTGGTAAAAACAATAAGTATGGCATTTTAATGTATAGCTAAAATGCTACTTTTATGGTAGCTTTGTTAGAGATGATCATATATCTAGTTATAGCATATGCATACCCTCAAAGGATAACATATCACCTTAGACATTGTATTTTTATGTACCCCATCTACGTCCTTGTGCTGTTCTTCCCATTTATATAATCAAATTTTATGCTGTTATATAATTTTTAATTTATTTCTCTCTATATATGTTTTTAAGATCTGCTCTTTATTAATTTGTTTGTGTGAGAGAGACAGAGAGAGGAGAGAGAGAGAGAGAGAGAGAGAGAGAGAGAGAGAGAGAGAGAGAGAGAGAGAGAATGCCTGGAGAAGTCAGAGGACAACTCTTTGCAATTGTTTCTATTTACACCTTGTTGTTTAGATACTGGGGTTTGCCCTGTAGGGTAGCAGGCTTCGAGAGTCTTCTCCTCTCAGTTCACAATAGAAATGCTTGGACTGTAGATGTTTGCTACCACATCTGATTCTTTATATGGATTCCAAGGATCAAATTCTGGCCATCAGCTTTGTATGGCAAGCCCCTTTACCCATGGACCCATTTCCCTTGTCCCCAGGTGTGTTAGAAACCTCACTACACATTATTATCTTTCGGTTTTAGATAGTATCATAGTTAGGGTTTTACTTCTGTAACACCCTGACCAAGGCAACTCTTATCAGGACAACATTTAATTGGGGTTGGCTTACAGGTTCAGAGGTTCAGTCTATTATCATCAATTCGGGAGTGTGGTAGCATCCAGGCAGGCATGGTGCAGGAGGAGCTGAGAGTTCTACATCTTCACCTGAAGGCTACTAACAGAGTACTCTCTTCCAGGCAGCTATGACTAGGGTATTAAAGACCTCACCCACAGAGACACATCTTCTCCAACCAGGCCATACCTTCTAGTAGTGCTTGCTACTCCCTGGGCCAAACATATATAGACCAGCATAGATAGTCTACTGTATTTTAAAGAAATTTAGTAGCCAGGCAGTGGTGGTGCACGCCTTTAATCCCAGCACTTGGGAGGCAGGAGCAGGTGGATATCTGAGTTCGAGGCCAGCCTGATCTACAGAGTAAGTTTCAGGACAGCCAGGGCTATCCAGAGAAACACTGTCTTGGGAAAAAAAGAAATTTAGTTATGTTTTATTTATTTGTCTGTTAGTTTATTGATATTCTTTGTGTGTGCATGTACATGAATGATTCCTGTGTAGAAGTCAGAGGACAACCTGAGAGACACATGTGCTCTTCTTCTACCATGTGTGTCACTGGGATCAAACTCAGGTTGTGAGTTTATATTCATATTTGGCCACACAGTTATAATTCTAGTATTTTGTTCATTCTTTTGTATAGATGTAGATTCTATTTGGTAGTTCTTTTCCCGCATATGAAATGTTTTATAAATCTCTTGTCTTGATGGTGTGCTCCTTTACAGCCTTTCTGAGTATAAGATGACTATTTCATCTTCATTTTTGAAATGTATTTCTACTTGATTTCTTTTCTTTAGCACTTTATTATTTTTGATGCATCCATATTTTCTTTTTCTTCTGGATAGTTTTAGACGTTTTTTTCTTTGCCCCTAGCTTTGACATTTTTTTATTGTAATGTGGCTTAAGATGATTTTTTTTGTTGTCTTTTAGCTTGAATATAGAATTTGGTGAGCTTACTGTTTCTGCAGACTTTTAGAAACTGCATGGAAGCCCAGCAGCTCTTTCTTGCAATTGCAGTACCTAAGTACACACAACAGACAAATAGACTTTGAGAGGTTTTCCAGAAACCTTCTCCTAATTCCCACTTTCTACTAGCACATTTAGATCTGAATTCATCAGTGCATTAATCCAACTGTGCCTTCCTGATCCAACCAAAACCCTGACAGCCGTGCCAGGAGTAACTGCGCATGCCTTTGATCCCTGCACTCAGGAGGGGAGTAAGGTGGCAACTCTGAGGTCAACACAGTGACTTCCAGATCAATAAGGTTCACAGAGTGGGATCATCTGTCAACCACACAAACAAAGAACACCCACCACCTAGTATCCAAGCCTTTAATAAATGACACTCTCAGGGATAGTTTTAGATTCAATCCATGACACCTATCATTACCCCACTCTTCTTGCCATCAATTCAATGTCTTGTCCCAAATCCATAAGCTTAATCCTAATGCCAGTGTTGGCAAGTGGGGCTTGATAGGGAACATTATGTCATCAGACTTTGTCATCACCAGTGGATTAATGCCTCTATGAGAAAGGCTCGAGTGAATAAATTTCTCATTGCAAATGAGGACACAGATTTCAAGACACTATTTGGGATGTAGAAATACTGAGCCACAGTCTGCCGCTAGCCTGATCCTGGAATTCCCAGTTTCCAGAACCAATGAAAAGAAATTTGTGTTCTTCATGGGTTATCCACTTCTAGCAGCACAAACCAGACTGGTGTTCCTTCAAAGAAGATCAGTATTATGGATGTGATTGATCCTGGATACTGACTAGATTTGACTTTCTGGTAGGTAAGATCTTTGGGAGGTTAAAAATGAAAAGCCCAGCAGAAACAAATAACTCGGTGCTTTGATATTTCACTCCAAACTGCTTGTCTTGGCAGAATGGCTCAATTCAAAGCTGAAGTTCAAAGGTGGCTTTGTGTTGAGAAGAAAATCAGTCAGATAAAAAGAAATTAAAATTAAATTTCTATAGCAGTGTTTCCCCACCTTCCTATTGCTGGGAACATTTAATACCATTCCTCATGTGATGGTGACCTCCAACCATAAAATTATTTTCATTACTACTTCATAAATGTAATTTAGCTACATGGTAATAATGTAAATATCTGATAAGCAAAATAATTGATATGCGACCCACAGGTCAAAGCCCACTGCTCCAGAGTTTCCCAGTCATTGTCACTTGAGTTTTATACTGAGACTTAAAGTTCCTCAGGCAGGTGTAATGGTGAAAGCCTTCGATCTGAGCACTCAGGTGGCAGAGACAGAGGGATCTTTGTGATACTCTGGCTAGCCTAGTTTAGATAACTCTGCCAGCCAGAGCTACAAACAGAGATTCTGTCTCAAAAACCTAAACTAATGTCCACTTATCAGTGAGTGCATATCAAATGAGTTCTTTTGTGATTGGATTACCTCGCTAAGGATGATATTGTCCAGATCCATCCATTTGCCTAAGAATTTCATGAAGTCATTGTGTTTAATAGCTGCTTGTGGACGTTGTACATCGTGGTGCGGAGCCTAGTGCGCACCACGATGTACAACGTCCACAAGCAGATGCCCAGAAGAGGTATTGTTGGGTCCTCTGGTAGTACTATGTCCAATTTTCTGAGGAGTCACCAGACTGATTTCCAGAGTGGTTGTACAAGCTTGCAATCCCACCAGCAATGGAGGAGTATTCCTCTTTCTCCACAACCTCGCCAGCATCTGCTGTCACCTGAATTTTTAATCTTAGCCATTCTGACTGGTGTGAGATGGAATCTCAGGGTTGTTTTGATTTCCATTTCCCTGATGACTAAGGATGTTGAACATTTTTTCAGGTGTTTCTCAGTCATTTGGTATTCCTCAGTTGAGAATTCTTTGTTTAGCTCTGTACCCCATTTTTAATGGGGTTATTTGAATTTCTGGAGTCCAGCTTCTTGAGCTTTTTGTATATATTGGATACATTTGTATATATTGCATATTGGGTAGAATACCCAAGATACAATTTGCAAAACACAAGAAAATCAAGAAGAAGAAAGACCAATGCTTGGATACTTCATTCCTCCCTAAAATAGGGAATAAAATACCTGTGGAAGGAGTTACAGAGACAAAGTTTGGTGCTGAGATGAAAGGATGGACCATCCAGATACTGCCCCACCTGGGGATCCATCCCATAATCAGCCACCAAACACAGACACTATAGCATATGCCAGCAAGATTTTGCTGAAAGGACCCTGATATAGTGGTCTCTTGTGAGGCTATGCCAGTGCCTGGCAAATACAGAAGTGGATGCTCACAGTCATCTATTGGATAGAATATAGGGTCCCCAATGGAGGAGCTAGAGAATGTACCCAAGGAGCTGAAGGGGTCTGCAACCCTGTAGGTGGAACAACAATATGAACTAACCAGAATCCCCAGAGCTCATGTCTCTAGCTGCGTATGTAGCAGAAGATGGCCTAGTTGGCCATCATTGGGAAGAGAGGCCCCTTGCTCTTGCAAACTGTATATGCCCCAGTACAGGGGAATACCAGGGCCAAGAAGTGGGAGTGGGTGGGTAGGGGAGCAGGGCAGGGGGAGGGTATAGGGGACTTCCAGGATAGCATTTGAAATGTAAATGAAGAAAATGTCTAATATTTTTTAAAAACCTAAAATAAAATAAAATAAAATAAAAATAAAGTTCAAGCTTCAACTAATCATAAATTATAATGGCTTTTCTTGCTTTGTGTTGTATCTATACGTCTCTTGGGACCTTATGAAAGCAAGAATGGCCTTGCCCCGTGTCTTCTTAGACAAACCCTCTTTCATAAAAACAGACATAAAAGAAGCGACCTAGAGCTAGAGAACCTGACTTTGCTTGTTAAGAGCATTTTATCTCTGTTCTTGGTTCCCTTTTTTTCTTTTGGTTCCTGTAGATCTTCTGCTTTCGGGTCTGTAGATTTCCAATTTCTAATCTTCCTCTTCGTTTAGCTGTCTTTATCCTGCTGCTTCTGGCTTTGTGCCTGTATGTCTTATCTGACTTCTGCCCCTTAATTAATTCTGACATTTTTAGCTACATGCCTCTATTGTGGTTTTCCTACTCACATCTGACCCATAGATTTATTCTTGCCTTTATTATTTGAATTCACCATTATTTTGAGTTCCGTGGCAGATTTTTGAGAGCTTTGAATTTGCTTCACCTCTGCTTCTGTGGCCCAGTTTAGTAATTAGCCTATTCTTGTATCATCTTTTACCCTGCATCTCCAGTCTGATTCCAATCTTATTGAGTCCTCTACACATTTATGTCCAAACTTTTTTTTGGAAAATCTTCAAATTCAAATTATACTAAACCAAACATATCCTGACAGTATCAGATCCCTGAAACCAGGGTCAGATACTTGATGTTCATTTACCACAGAGAACATAAAGATATGCACTGATTTTGGTGGGGGTGGGGGAATGTATACTTTTTTGAAAACTTTCAATACTCTTCAGATAGAAACATTACATTTTGAATCAAGGCTCTTGTGTGGCCTACACATTAAACATGGGTAGCATAGAGGCAAAGAAGGACCAGGACAGAGGATGAGTCCTGAGTTTAGCAAAACACCCTTCACCATCCCTGCTTGTCTGCCCTCACCATGCCTGCTTCTCTGCCCTCACCATGCATGCTTGTTTGCTCTCACTATGCATGCTTGCCTGGAGCTTATCTGCTTTTGGCACAGCTTCTTCAGTGGTTTCCTGGCAAATGGTCAAAGTTGCCTTCCAAAATCTGCTGAAATCCTTTAATGCTATCTCTCAAAGCGCTGGCTTTCCCATGTGATCTCGGAAGACCTCAGCAAACTGGAACGGCTGAGACAAGAAGCACTGTATTTTCCTTGATTGCACAGTCAATTTATCTTTCTTAGAAAGTTCCTTCATACCCAGAATGGCAAGGATGTCCTGGAGGGATTTGAAGTGCTACAAGAACTTTGGCACCCCTCAGGCAACATATAACGCTCATTGTCAACAATATTGGGATGGATGTAAAGCGAGGTGGAGCCCATAGAACCCACAGCTAGAGAGATACCCAGGACAGCAGGAGCCCAAAACAGCGTAGTAGTAGCATCCACATGGGCAAAGGTAGTTTCAGAGGCAGTCAAGTCATTAGGAAGCACATAGATAAGCCTGTACAGAGGTGACAGATCCCTTCTTGGTGGTGGTGATTCTTGCCTGTATTGTACCCACATCAATGGTGTAAAGGGTAGGCTGGGAATGTATAGTAGAAGGGATTCTGCCCAATAAGTCAGACATGTCTGAGCCAGCCAGGATGGAGTGAAAGATGTGTTTGATAAATAACAGGATATCTTTTTTAAATATTTATTTATTTATTTATTTATTTTACATCCCAACTACAGTCTCCCCTTCCTCTTCTCCTCCAAGTCTCTCCCCTCCCACTCTTCTCCCTCCCCCCATCCACTCCTCCTCCATTCCCTTTGAGAAAGGGACAGATCTCCCATGGATATCAATCAGCCATGGCATATAAAGTTGCAGTAAGACTTGGCACCTCCTCTCCTATTAAGGCTAGACTAGAAGAGGCAACCAATTAGGAGGAAAAGTATCCCAAAGGCAGACAACAAGATCAGAGACAACCCCTGCTCCCACTGTTAGCAGTCCCACATGAAGATCAAGATACACAATTGCAAAAGCAGTACTTATTCCTAGCTTCCATCTTTCTAGTCCTGACAATACATGGATTAAATCATATCCATTCTGCTGTTGAGAGCATGTAAATTAAGATGTGTGTAAGGGACTTTGATCAGCACTATAATTTTAGTAGAGAGATTGCATTAGGCAATACTTGGCATCCATAATGCATGCAGTCTTTCTGTCCAGAGTGTGTGTACACTAAACCTAACCTTTAAATTCCACCAGGAACAGTTTGTATGTCAGGGACTCCGATTCACAGAAAATGACTCTGGGACTGAAGAGACTTGGATTTGCTATACTAGATTGTTCAAAGTTGGAAAATTTTGCCTTTTCAATTTTAAAGAAGCATGATTTTGATAGTGATTATTTTATTATGATGACTATTTCTATTATAGCATCACACTGAAAAGGGGTTCCAAAGGATCTCCTAGATATCCTAAAGTTTATATCTCATCAAATATATATATATATATATATATATATATATATATATATATATATTCTTCTAGCTAACTAGAATATATATATATTCTATATATATATATATAACTAGAAATATATATATATATACATATATAACTAGAAATATATATATATTCTAGTTAGCTAGAAGAAGACAGACTGCTTTCAGTGATATTTCTGGAATAAGAAGCAAATGATTTTACAGAAATGGGATGGTATTTGCTCTGGCTTACAATGTAATACTTATTAAAGCAGAAAAAGAAATTTTTTTCATAGCATCACTGAGCCCTGAAAAAAGGAACAATACTGGTTGATGACAAGCATAAACATCAGAAAAGCATTCTCCAAGCAAACCACACGTTCTAATTGTCAAGTTACCAGATGATTCACAAATAAGATTTTGCTTTGTAAATTCGGTGCTTGTATTATGAACAAAAGTATTACTGCTTGTATGGTAGCAAATAGTATTGCTACAGTTAGAGACATGCTTCAAAATACAAAAATGATATATCATCTAATTCATTGATGAAAGGGTTATTGCTCTTCCAGCCTATGCTTTTGAGGCAATGTCTCTTAATCAAGCCTGATAAGGCTAATCTCACTATAGTGCTTGCTTGGGAGTCCTCTATCTCTGTTTTCTGAGGCCATAATTACAGGTGAGCCGTCATGCCTTCCCAGCATTTTCCTTGGGTTCTGAGCAGCTGAACTCCAGTTCTCTTGCTTACATGCCACGCTACCTAGAAAGCCCCTGCCCCCTCCCTTAGTTAGGATTTCAGTTGCTGTGAAGGGACACCAAGACGACAGCAACTCTTATAAAAGAAAGCATTTTAGTTAGGGCTGGCTTAGAGTTTCAGAGGTTTAGTCCATTATCATGATGTTAAGAGTCACGGTGGAATGCAGGCAGACATGGTGCTGGACCTGGGAGTTCTACATCATGATCACAGGCAGCAAAAGGAGACTGTGAGCCACACTAGGTGTAGCTTGAGCATAGGAGGCCTCAAAGCCCATGCCCACAGTGACACACTTCCTCCAGCAAGACCACACCTAGTCCAACAAGGCCACTCCCTGTGGGTCAAGCATTCAAACACATGAGACTACGGAAAGCCTTCCCATTTAAACTACCATACAACCCTGAAAATTTGTCTTCTCAATATCAGATCCCACAATAGATTCAGTTAGATTACTCAGTTGTTTTGACTTTGAGCTCAAGAGCCCGATCACCTGGATTTAAAACCACAAAGCTGGCATTTAGTCGGGTAATTTAAATTTTCTATGTCTTACTTTATTGGAGATTGTAATTGTACAACAGCCTATTTTTTTAAAGGATGTTGTGAACATTAAATGGATTGTGTTTTGTAAAGTACTTAAAATATGTTAACCAAAGGAGGAAGAAAACAAAATCACAAAGCCAAAACATGAGCACCAACTGAAAATTTTACTGTCAAACAAAGATATCAGTCTGTTAGAGATGTAATGCTCTATGTATTCAAGTTAAGGGGACAGACATGGGATGAGATTTTTAATGCCCAAATTACAAATCATCTCAATTACACATTAAGAATCCTATATAACCCTCAGTGGAGAAATAAGGAAACCAATCCACCCACAAAACTTTCAACCCAAAATTTGACCTGTCTACAAGAAATGCAGGGATGAAGAAGGAGCAGACTGAAGGAATGGCCAAACAATCACGGGCCCAACTTGAGACCCATCCCATGGGCAAGCACCAATCCCTGGCACTGTTAATGATACTCTGTTATGCTTATAGACAGGAGCCTATATCCCCTGAGATGGTCCACCCAGCAGCTGACTGAAACAGATGCAGAGACCCACAGCCAAACCTAGGATGGAGCTTAGATCGTCTTATGGAAGAGTTAGGAGGATTGAGGAACCTGGAGGGGATAGGGACCCCCCAGGAAGACCAACAGAGTCAACTAACCTGGACCCTTGGGGGGTCCCAGAGACTGAACCACCAACCAAAGAGCATACACAGGCTGGACTTAACCCCCACCCCCACATATGTAACAGATGTACAGCTAGGTCTTCATGTGGGTCCCCTAACAACTGTAGTGGGTGCTGTCTCTAAAGCTGTTGCCTGTATGTAGATCCTCTTCCCTTAATGGGGCTGCCTTGCCTGGCAGTGGGAGAAGATGCACTTAGCCCTGCAGAGACTTGATGTGTCAAGGTTGGGGGATACTCAGGGTGGGGGGTCTCCACCCTCTCAGAAGAGAAGGGGAGGAGACTTGGGGGATGGACTGTGTAAGAGGTGGCCAGGAGTAGGGGAGGCAGTGATCAGAATGCAGCATGAATAAATAAATTGATGGAAAAGAAAAGAATAAATGAACAGAATGCTACATAAACTGTTGATTGACTAGTTGGGGGTATCTGAACAAAATGCTTAGCACTATGTATATGCTATTGTCCCATTTTCCTATGTTGTGTACCTAAAGTCAGTGCTTCAGAATTTATGGCATCAAGTTGTCATGCATCTAGTTGAACTTGCCATGTTTTCAGTATAGTAGATATACACAATATTATCCTTAAAACGCTACCCAGTATGTCATAATGCCGTTTATGATTGCTACATCAAAGCTATTAAATGTGGCTATATTCTACTCATAAAGGTATCCAGTTGGGCTGGAGAGAAGGCTCAGCAGTGAGTGCCCTACCAGAGGTCCTGAGTTCAATTCCCAGCAACCACATGTTGGCTCACAACCATCTGTAATAGGATCCAATGCCCTCTTAAGGTGTGTCTAAAGACAGTGACAGTGTACTCATATACATAAAATAAATCTCTATTTTAAAAAAGGTATTCCATTATCTGCCAATGTTTTGATGAATGTGAGTGATTTTTCCAAAAGAACTCCTGTCTCTGACTTAGTCCTTGCAAGAAAAAGAAGGATGCAAATAACTGCTTTTTATATTCAAGACTCTGTTGCTAAGAACTTAAAGCAGCCAGAAAGATTAACTTGAAGAATAGGACCAGGAGAAAAGAAAAGGGCAACCAGGTTAGATCTAATGCTGAAAGGCATCTGTCCACTCCTGGGGGCATCTACAACTCTAATGCTAGTGTTAGATTCAGAATCAGACTGAGAATTCTCTCTTCAATTGGTTCTTCATCACTAATATGCTTAACCAATCTACTTGATTATGATAAACTTGACTTGATTGTGTTTTTGATTCTAAGTTCTAGCATTCTTTTTCTTTGTATGAGGATTGGGCAGGGTTTTGCTATTTAGCGTAGGCTGGACTTGAACTTGTAGACTTCTGAAATGCTGGAATTATAGGCCCAAATCACTATGTTAGGTTTAAACTCTTGGCATTTATTTATTTCTTTATTTGGATTTTTTCTGGACAGAGACACACTTTTATTGTTGTTTTTGGTCAACGTGACACAAATCTAGAAATATCAAGGAAAAGAGATATTAACTGAGAAAAATGTTTCCAATACTTGGCATATAGGCAAGTCTGTTGGGAATTTTCTTTTTTATTATTTCTTTTTTTATCAGCTATTTTATTTATTTACATTTCAAATGTTATCCCCCTTCCTGGTTTCCCCTCTGCAAACCCTATCCCACCCCCTCTCCCCTGCTTCTATGAGGATGATCCCCCACACACCCACAAAATCCTGCCTCTCCACCCTAGCATTCCCCTATGCTGGGGCATCAAGTCTCCACAGAACCAAGGGCCTCCCTTCCCAGGGATGCCAGATAAGGCCATCCTCTGCTACATATGCAGCTGGAGCCATGAGTCCCCCAGTGTGTACTCTTTGGTTGGTAGTTTAGTGCCTGGGAGTTCTGGGGTGTCTGGTTGGTTGACATTGTTGTTGTTCCTATGGTGTTGCAAACCCCTTCAGCTCCTTCAGTCCTTCTCCTAACTCTTTCATTGGGGTCCCCATGCTCAGTCCAGTGGTTGGCTGCGAGTATCAGAATTTGTAAACAGGACCCAGCATGGATATTTTAAAGACAGCTAGTTTGCAGTTGCTAACCTGGAACTTTTGCATTGGTTTCCAAGTATAATATTTCAAGGCATGTACTACCAATTCAGGGCTTAAATCTTGGGTTTTAATTACAAATTTAGAATTTAATATAATTTCTCAATGCTGTGGTTACTAACCAATTTGAGATACATTTTCCACCTGGATCTATACTCTAGTTCACATTACAAATTAAATGGAAGGAGGGGGTTTCTCTTCTCTGTTATAGTGGCAGAGTTCAGACTATCCCTTATATTGTTTCTAGCTTATATCAAAATAATTCAGCATAAGAAATTTTCTTTAAATTTGCAGACTCTGTTGGCTGTTGGGTCTTTAGTGTAGATTCCTGTCTGTTGGAAAGAATGGAATGGAAATAAAAGTATGGGTTTAAGAATAGGTGCTTCCTAAGAGGACTCTCTATGAATCCCTCTCTCCCTCTCTGCAGGGAGCTGAAGGAGGACAAAGAACGACTTCCTGCCAATAGCCACTATGTGTGTAATCTTGGAAACAGATGCTCCAGCCTCAGTCACATTCAGTTGACATATTGACTATGAACCTGTGAGGAGTCTGAACTCAAGCACATACACACTACATCTATATAAACAGGACAAAAGCCAAGATAGCAAATTTACAGCAAATCCGTACTTATATAACCAAGAAATTTAACAAACTGAAGACAGACAGACAGACAGACAGACAGACAGACAGACGAGAGAGAGAGAGAGAGAGAGAGAGAGAGAGAGAGAGAGAGAGAGAGAGAGAGAGAGAGAGAGAGAGAGAGAGAGAGAGAGAACACAACAAAAATATTTAGCATCTGTGAGAAGCTGTGTTCAAAGCCCAAGACCAAACATTTCTTTTTTAAAAAGAGAAGGAGCTTGGTGCAATGGTGCACATCTCTACTTTCAGCACTAGAGAGGCATAAAGTAGCCTTATAAACATAGTGAATTCCAGCTCACCAAGGCTACACAGTGAGGAGGAGGAGGAAGAAGGGAAGAAGAAGACTAAGCCTTTCTAAACACATCATGGTCAGTTGGGCAAAAGCCAAAAAAGAAAAAGGAGTCTTTAAACCAAGTAGAAAATTAAAAAGCCAGAGTTTCAGACATAAGATTACAATCTTTCACAAGAAATTATAGAGGACATTGGACATAGTCAAAGTACAGATGTAAGCTAGGAAGAGTCCTATATCTAGGAAACCTAGTCTCAATAATGAAGTTTGACCTTAGAAAACATTCAAATAAGTAACAATCCAATGAGTTCAATTCCAACAAGCTGGTACTACAGGAAATGCTGATGAATGTTTTCCCCCTGGAACTCAGTGACACTGATAAGACTCCAGTATAGAAAAAGGCATGTAAGAATGTAGGAATGGTCAATATGTAGGAGAATACACATTATCACTTTCCTCCTCTAAACTACTTTAGTGAACATAAAAATTTTTATACTAGAAATTAGAACACTTTGATAGACTTATAATGCATATATATATATATATGCATGCCTATAAATGAATATATATAAATGTATGTATATATAAACGTATAAAATGTGCATATATACACACACACATATGTTTTTCTTTATTTTTTCTTGGATATTTTCTTTATTTACATTTCAAATGTTTTCCTGTTTCCCATTTTCTCCCCAGAAAGAACCTTTTCCATCCCCCCTACCCCTGCTTCTATGAGGGTATTCCCCCCATCTACCCACCCACCCCCAACTCCCTGACCTAGGATTCCTCTACACTGGGGCATTGAGCCTTCACAGGACCAAGGACATCTCCTCCCACTGATGCCCAACAGGGCCATCCTCTGCTACATATGAAGCTGGAGCCATGGATCCCTCCGTGGGTACTTTTTGATTGATGGTTTAGTCCCTGGGGACACTGCGGGTTCTGGTTAGTTGATATTACTGTTCTTCCTATGGGGTTGCAAACTCCTTCAGATCCTTCAGTCCTTTAACTCCTCAAGTGGGAACCCTGTACTCAGTCCAATGATTGGCTGCAAGCTTTGGCAGAGCCTTTCAGGAAACAGCTATATCAGACTCCTGTCAGCAAGCACTTATTGGCATCCACAATAGTGTCTGGCTTGGATAACTGTACATGGGATGGATCCCTATGTGGTGCAGTCTCTGGATGGCCTTTCCTTCAGTCTCTACTCCACATTTTGGCTCTGTATTTTCTCCCACGAGTATTTTGTTCCCCCTTCTGAGAAGGACCAAAGTGTCCACACATTGTTCTTCTTTCTTTTGAACTTAATGTGGTCTGTGAATTGTATATTGGGAATTCTACGCTTTGGGGCTAATATCCACTTATCAGTGAGTGTATACCATGTGTGTTCTTTAGTGACTGGGTTACTTCACTCAGAATGATATTTTCTAGTTCCATCCATTTGCCTAAGAATTTCATGAAGTCATTGTGTTTAATAGCTGAGTAGTACTCCATTGTGTAAATGCACCACATTTTCTGTATCCATTCCTCTGTTGAGGGACATCTGGGTTCTTTCCAGCTTCTGGCTATTATAAATAAGGCTGCTATGAACATAGTGGAGCATGTGTCCTTGTTATGTGTTGGAGCATCTTTTGAGTATATGTCCAGAAATGGTATTGCTAGATCTTCCGGTAGTACTATGTCCAGTTTTCTGAGGAACCGCCAAACTGATTTCCAGAGTGATTGTACCAGCTTGCAGTTCTACTAGCAATGGAGGAGTGTTCCTCTTTCTCCACATCCTCGCCAGCATCTGCTGTTGCCTGAGTTTTTTAATCTTAACCATTCTGACTGGTGTGAGATAGAATCTCAGGGTTGTTTTGATTTGCATTTCCCTGCTGATTAAGGATGTTGAACATTTTTTCAGGTGCTTCTCAGCCATTTGGTATTCCTCAGTTGAGAACTCTTTGTTTAGCTTTGTACCTCATTTTTAATAGGGTTATTTGGTTCTCTGGAGTCTAACTTCTTGAGTTCTTTGTATATATTGGATATTAGCCTTCTATCAGATGTAGGGTTGGTAAAAATCTTTCCCCAATCTGTTGGTTGTTGTTTTGTCCTATTGACAGTGTCCTTTGCCTTGCAATTTTATGAAGTCCCATTTGTCAATTCTTGATCTTAGAGAATAAGCCATTGGTGTTCTCTTCAGGAATTATTTTCCCTGTGTTCATGTGTTTAAGGCTCTTCCCCACTTTCTTTTCTATTGGTTTCAGCGTATCTCGTTTTATATGGAGGTCCTTGATCAACTTGGATTTGTGCTTTGTTACAAGGAGATAAGACTTGATCGATTCACATTCTTCTACATGCTAACTGCCAGTTGAACCAGCACCATTTCTTGAAAATGCTGTCTTTTTTCCACTGGATGGTTTTAGCTACATTGTCAAAGATCAAGTGGTCATAGGTGTGTGGGTTCATTTCTGGGTCTTCAGTTCTGTTCCTTTGATCTCCATGACTGACTCTGTACCAATGTAATGCAGGTTTTACCACAGTTGCTTTGAGGTCAGGCATGGTGATTGCTCCAGAAGTTCTTTGATTGTTGAGAATAGTTTTCACTATCGTGGGTTTTTGTTGTTGTTGTTGTTATTCCAAATGAATTTGCAAATTGCTGTTTCTAACTCTGAAGAATTGAGTTGGAATTTTGATGGGGATTGCATAGAATCTGTACATTGCTTTCAGCAAGATGGACATTTTTACTATATTAATCCTGCCAGTCCATGAGCATGGGAGATCTTTCCATCTTCTGAGATCTTTGATTTCTTTCTTCAGAGATTTTTCACACTTGCATGGTTAGAGTCACACCAAGCTATTTTATATTTTGGTGGTGACTATTGTGAAGGGTGTTGTTTCCCTAATTTCCTTCTCAGCCTGTTTATCTTTTGTGTAGAAAAAGGCAACTGATTTTTTTTTTTTTTGAGTAAATTTTATATCCAGCCACTTTGCTGAAGTTGTTTATCAGCTATAGGAGTTCTCTGGTGGAATTCTTGTCGTCACGTAAGTATATTATTATATCATTTACAAATAATAAGGTATTGACTTCTTCCTTTACAATTTGTATCACTTTGACCTTCTTTTGTTTTCTAGTTAAGCTGGCTAGGAGTTTGAGTACTACATTGAGTAGGTAGGGAGAAAGTGGGCAGCCTTATCCAGTACCTGATTTTAAGTGGGATTGCTTCAAATTTCTCTCCATTTAGTTTGATGTTAGCTACTGGTTTACTGTATATTACTTTTACTATGCTTAGGGATGGGCCTTGGATTCCTGATCTTTCCAAGATGTTTACCATGAAGGGGTGTTGAATTTTGTCAAATGATTTCTCATCATCGAATTAGATGATCATGTGGTTTTTTTTTTCTTTGAGTTTGTTTATATGATGGATTATGTTGACGGATTTCCGTGTGGATAATTGCAGGCTGGTCTCCAGTCAAGCTGAGGTCTGAACCCCGATGGTCATAATTCACCTACATGACATGGTAGGCGTTCCCTCAGGCTCCTGGAACTCTGGCCCCTGCCATAAGGTACCACCTCCCACAGCCCCTCACAAGAGAAGCATGGTCAGTAGTCACGTAAGCAATGGCCCAAGCATCTGACCTTCAGGCTAAACTCCTCCCCAGTTACCTAGCAACAGTGAAGACCATAAAAAGGGGTGCTCAGTCCCACCACGCTCTCTTACCTCTTACTCTCTTACTCTCACTCCTTTGTCCTCTCACTTCTCTCTCCTCTTCCCTTTGTCTTTGTCTTCTTCTTTCCTCTCCTCTCTTCCTCTTTCTTTCTCTCTAACTTTCTTTCTCTCTCTCCTCTCTTTCTCTCTCTCTCTCTCCTCTCTCTCTCTCTCTCTCTCTCTCTCTCTCTCTCTCTCTCTCTCTCTCTCTAATAAAGCTCTTAAACCATAGATTCTCTGCTCTGCTCCATCAAGGCCCGCTGCACACTATTCCCTCTTTCCCACATCCCTGGTGGCTTTATCAAAGTAGCTCCAGGGAGGTCCCCGGTCGGGGGCTGCCCCTTTTCCACCCCTGCCACATGAGTCAGAGGCTATGCTCATCTAGGGGCCCAGTTTCCTATTCCCTTTTTCCCCAAGGCCCCCCCCTTTATTTTGTTCCCAACATTTCTGTATATTGAGTTATCCCTGCATCCCTGTCATGAAGCCTACTTCATCATGGTGAATGATCATTTTGATGTGCTCTTGGATTCAGTTTGCAAGAATTTTATTGAGTATTTTTTCATTGATATTTATAAGGGGAATTGGTCTGAAGTCCACTTTCTTTGATGGGTCTTTGTGTGGTTTAGGTATAAGTGTAACTGTGGCTTTATAGGGAAAAATGAGTAGTGTTCCTTCTGTTTCTATTTTGTAGAATAGTTTGAAGAGTATTGGTATTAGATCTTCTTGATGATCTGATAGAAATCTACACTAAACCCATCTGATCCTGGGCTGTTTTTGGTTGGGAGACTTTTAATGACTATTGCTATTTCTTTAGGGGTGATAGGACTGTTTAGATGGTTTATCTGATCCTGATTTAACTTTGGTACCTGGTATCTGTCTAGAAAATAATCCATTTCATACAGATTTTCCAGTTTTGTTTATTACAAACTTTTGTAGTAGAATCTGATGATTTTTTTTCAATTTCCTCCATTTCTGTTGTTTTGTCTCACTTTTCATTTCTGATTTTACTAATTTGAATACTGTCTCTTTCCCTCTGGTTAGTCTGGCTAAGGATTTATCTATCTTGTTGATTTTCTCAAAGAACCAGCTCCTGGTTTGGTTGATTCTTTGTATAGTTCTTTTTGTTTCCACTTGATGACTTCAGCCCTGAGTTTGATTATTTCCTGCCATTGACTCCTCGTATTGTATTTGCTTCTTTTTGTTCTAGAGCTTTCATATGTGCTGTCAAGGTGCTAGTGTATGCTCTCTCCAGTTTCTTTTTGAAGGCACTTAGATCTATGAGTTTTCCTCTTAGCACTGCTTTCATTGTATCCCATAAGTATTTGTATGTTGTACCTTTATTTTAATTAAATTCTAAAATGTCTTTAATTTCTTCCTTTATGTCTTCCTTGACCAAGTTATCATTGAGTAGAGCATTGTTCAACTTCCATGTGTATGTGGGCTTTCCATTATTTTTGTTATTATTGAAGACCAGCCTTAGTCTGTGGTGATCTGAAAGGATGCATGGAATTATTTCAATCTTCTTGTATCTGTTGAGGTCTGCTTTGTGACAGAATATATGGTCAATTTTGGAGAAGGTACCATAAGGTGCTGAGAAGAAGGTATATTCTTTTGTTTCAGGGAAAAATGTTCCTTAGATATCTGTTATAACCATTTGTTTCATAACTTCTGTTAATTTCACTGTGTCTCTGTTTAGTTTCTGTTTCCATGATCTGTCTATTGATGAGAGTGGGGTGATGAAGTCTCCCACATTATTGTTTGATGTGCAATGTGTGCCTTTGAGCTTTAGTAAAGTTTCATTTATGAATGTGGGTACCCTTATTTTTGGAGTATAGAAGTTCAAAATTGAGAGTTTGTCTTGTTAGATTTTTCCCTTGATAAGTATGAAGTGTCCTTCCTTATCTTTTTTGATAACCTTTGGTTGAAAGTAGATTTTATTCGATATTCTAGCTTGTTTCTTGGGAACATTTGCTTGGAAATCTTTTCCCAGTCTTTTACTCTGAGGTAGTGTTTCCTGTATACAGCAAATGCTTGGTCCTGTTTATATATCCAATCTCTTAGTCTATGTGCTTTTATTGGGTAATTGAATCCATTGATGTTAAGAGATATTAAGTTATCATTGAATATCTTAGTTTTTCCATCTATGGTAATTTAGAGTTTTACTGGGTATAGTAGCCTGGACTGGCATTTGTGTTCTCTTAGGGTCTGTATGACATTCATCTGCCCAGGATGTTCTGACTTTTTTGGTCTCTGGTGAGAAGTCTGGTATAATTCTGATAGGTCTGCCTTTATATGTTACTTGACCTTCTTCCCTTACTGCTTTTAATATTCTCTCTTTGTTTTGTGCATTTAGTGTTTTGATTATTAGGTGACAGGAAGAATTTCTTTTCTGGTCCAATCTATTTGGAGTTCTGTAGGCTTCTTGTATGTTGATGAGCATCTCTTTCTTTAGGTTAGGGAAGTTTACTTCTATAATTTTGTTGAAGATATTTTTACTGGCCCTTTAAGTTGGGAGTCTTTGCTCTCTTCTATACCTGTTATCTTTAGGTTTTGTCTTCTCATTGTATCCTGGATTTCCTGGATGTTTTGGTTTAGGAGCTTTTTGCTTTTTGCATTCTCTTTGACTGTTGTGTCAATGTTTTCTATGGTATCTTCTGCACCTGAGATTCTCTCTTCTATCTTTTGTACTCTGTTGGTGATCTATGGTCATCATCTATGACTCCCGATCTCTTTCCTAGGTTTTCTATCTCCAGTGCTGTCTCCCTTTGTGATTTCTTTATTATTTCTACTTCCGTTTTTAGGTCCTGGGTGGTTTTGTTCAATTCCTTCACCTGTTTGGTTGTATTTTCCTGTAATTTTTTAAGGGATTTTTATGTTTCTCTTTAAGGGCTCCTACCTGTTTACCTGTGTTCTCCTATATTTCTTTGAAGCAGTTATTTATGTCCTTCTTAGAGTCCTCTATCATGAGAAGTGATTTTAAAATCCGAATCTTGCTTTTTTGGTGTGATGGGGTATCTAGGACTTGCTGTGGTGAGAGAACTGGCTTCTGATGATGCCAAGTAACCTTCATTTCTGTTGCATATATTCTTACACTTGCTTCTCACCATCTGGTTATCTCATGATACCTGCCTTTGCTGTCTCTGACTGGAGTCTGTCCCTCCAGTGATCCAGGTTGTGTCAGAACTCCTCAGAGTCCAGCTGTCTCTATGATCCTGTGATTCTGTGATCCTGAGATCCTGAGATCCTGGGTTTATCTGAGCTCCTGGAATTCAAGCTACCTCTGTGATCCTGAAATCCTGGTATGACCAAGCTCCGGAGATCCTGTTGTGTCAGAGTTCCTGGCAGTCAAACTTTCTCTGAGTATTGCAGGGATTGGTAGAGATCTAGAGCCCTGGGTTTGCTCTGGGCAGAGGTGCAAGCTAGGAGAAACCTGTGCCTCTGTTGGGGTGGGGATTTGTGTTTTCCTGGTTCCTGTGGGGGTCCCAGTTATGCTGGGTGTTGGGGAAAGTGTTATGGCCTCAACTGTCATTTTGAGTATGTCAGAGCTCAAGTGCTCTTGCATGTGTCTGATTTCCTGGGATTCGAGCTTCCTCTGTGAACCTGTGATCCTGTGATCCTGGGTGTTTCAGTGTTCCTGGGAGTCAGGTTCCCTCTGGGTATTTTAAGAGTGGGTGCAGAGCTAGCACCCCAGGTCCTGCATCCCTGGATCCTGGGGGTCTTAGTTACTCCTGGTGTTTGGGCAGATGTTATGACCCTTGTTATCCTTGGCATGTTAGGGCACCTTAGAGTTGAGCTTCCTCTGGTTGTGGGCTATATATATATATATATATATATATATATATATATATATGTGTGTGTGTGTATACATATATATGTATATATATCAACATCACTGAAGTAGAAACAAAGCCTTGTTGTTAATGTATAGGGGAAAAGTATACTATCATAATATTTTCATATTTTATATGAAAAACTTTGATGTTAAATCTCAGTAAGTTGATGTATACAGGATATATATAGTGAAGCCTACAGGAAAAAAGAAAAGTAAATCAACTGCAAACAATGTGTGTTGCTAATATATGGATTTAAAAAGAAATATATATTTGATCAACATGAAAACAAAAACAGAAAAATCATAAGTGAAAAACAAATATTAAATTCAAACTTAAGTACATACAAATGAATATGTAGAATGACACAACTCTCCAAACTCAGCAGTTTGTCAAACTGTCAGTATATGCCAAAGGAGAAATGTTATAATTATATACATAAATAGATTATAAAGAGATAGATAGATGATAGATAGATAGATAGATAGATAGATTATCACTAAGAAGAGAAGAACTTAAATGGAAACATACTGTTATATTTTCTATTGTTTATTTATAGTAATACAGTATTAAGACATGGGTTGATATGCTGAAGGTCCAAATACATAAGCTAACTAAAAGTATAATGTAGAATGCTATAAAATAAGCCATGATGTTATTAGAACATAGGAAAGTTTGACTAGGGGGAGGACTGGAAGGATGTCTTGGTAGTCTTGCAGTGAACCAGGGTTCAGTTACCAGTAACCCCAGGTGGAAGGGATCTGGTGCTCCATTCCGATTTCCTCAGGCAGCTACAGGTCGATCACAGCTACACTCATGCACCAACACAAACATATAAACAATTAAATATCATAAAAAAATCAATCTATTTTTACAGCTGGATTGACTACGTTAGTATTATTCTAAATAAATTTTAAGATAAAGAAAACTGATAAAGCTAAAAGCAGAAACATTATGACAACAAAAGACTTAATGCATTGGGAATATATAAGAATTGCAAATTTACACAAGTTTAAAAGTCAACAGATTGTCTGCACAACAGCATGAGAGAACACTTTTAGATGAAAATATGTTTTATCTAATAACCATGGTAGTAGTTATATTTGTCAAATTTTGTCAGTAATTCACTTAAAATTGATAAGTGTTAATTTATAGAATTTATACTTCAGTGAAAAAATTAATGAAAAGGAGAAGGAAAAATAAGTATAGAGCTAAATTTTATATATATATATAAAATTATATATAATATATAAATATAATATGTATATATAGTAAGTCAGCCTTAAATGTACACCCTAGAGGCAGTTAGTTTTCATTGAAAGTACCCTAATCAGCAATCCACACTCCAGGGAAGATTGGTGAGTGTTTGAAGGACTCTAATCAGGAAGCCACACCCCTTATATGTGTATAGTGAGTGCTTTTCAAATCTTCTCCAAATATGCACCCAAGTGTTCATTATTTAACATAAAGGCTGTTAGAAATAATTTAACTATTTTATGAGAAAATTAATCACATTCATGGAAAATTGAACAGGTACCTCACTTTGACATGAACCATGTACAAGAATCTGGCCCCACCTATGTCAGTGAAACACCAATAACAGGCACCATTAAACACACGCGCGCGCGCGCGCGCGCACACACACACACACACACACACACAAAGTATACAGGGGGGAGTGTAGGGAAAGTTGGAAGGCAAAATGGGGGTCAATATGGTCATATTTCATTGCGTATATGCAAAAAAAACTCTAAAGAATAAAGACATTTGAAAGGAGAATTCTCTGAATTGGAATTGTACTCAGAGAACACATATAACATGCACGGAACAGTTGTCCAATCCCAATACCAAAAGTACCAAAGAGAAAGGGAAGTCTGTTGTTGTCCCAATAGGAAAATTCCTCAATATATAACCACTACCACTACAGTGTTGCTAACATTCTCCCTGGAATGACTCTTTCCTGCAGCACTTATTGCTTTGTCTAAAGGAGCAATGTGTTGCTTTTTGTGCCTAATTCCTTGTAAATACCTCATTTTGTAGCCAAAATTCAGGCTGACAGTTCCTATCAATGTAAGGGTAGTGACATTCTTAGGGAAATACGTATTCTGTCTAGCATCTTGCTTGTTGGGCCCCCAGTGTGCTGGTGAATGGTGAGATGGGTCTCAATCAGGTCACAGTGGTACTGGATAGTCTCCAGAAGATTTCTTGCATTCTTTCTTTGCTGCTCCAAATCAAAACAACTAGATAAGCTTATTTTATTCAGGAATGTTTCTATTCATAAGCTTTCAGCTTCAGTTCCCAGACTTCCTCTGTAAAAACCCATTTTCTGCCCAGTTCTGTTCACAGAGCAATCCACATAGGGGGTTTAAGGGAACAATTAATACTGGGATTTTTAGATGCATGCCACTGATTGTAATATTAAACTCTGCATGAAATCCTTCTGAAGAGAATGCTTACAAGCAATAATGTGGAAGCACAACTTCCCAGAGAACATGGATTTCTCTTGATTGTGGTTACATGTAAGTTAAGTTTTATTATAACACAGAGTCATTCATTTACCTATTGCCTAGGAATGCTTCTGTATTATAATGGCAGGTGTGAGCAGTTGAGACCCAAATATTGTGCACTGAATGCTAAAGGTATTATCTCCTTGATCCTTCACAGAAATTTTCTGACCCATGCATTGGAGTAGGGTTCCTTCCAAATCAGTAATTCTCCCAAATGGCTAAGTAATAATCACCATTAATTTCTATTAGTCTTTGTCTTCTTGAGACAAGATGTCATTATTTTGCCCATCCTGGCCTGAGATTTATGGTCCCCACACTTCAGCCTTTTGATGTGCATACACTAGCTACCCCTGGTGATTTCCACTTATATATTTTCCTATTTTTCTCTTTTGGTTTCTCTCTTCTGCCTGTTGTTGTGATCGTTGGTTATTTGTTTTTGTTTTGCAGTGCTCAGAATGGAACTGTAGGTCGTTGGTCATGCTAAACAAATTCTCTATTACTAAGCTGCACTCCTAACTTTACTTGCTTCTTTACTTCTTTCTTTCTTTTTGAAAGTGTGTGCATATAAAGAGTCAGAAGATAGTTCGCAGAAGTTGGTTCACTCCTTCCATCATGTGGGTCCTAGAGATCCAACTAAGTTCATCAGGTTTGACAGGTGTAAAGCATGCTTACTGGAGACTGAACCTTGTAACTGGCTCCTGTTGTTGTTTGCTTGCTTGCTTGCTTGCTTGCTTGCTTGCTTTGTTTTTGTTTGTTTTTAATATTGTGTCCATTTCCTCTAGAGTTTCTTCATTTTTTTTAAACTTTTAATTTTATTCAATTTGTTCCTTTACAACTTCATATCTGTATCCAGTGCATTCTGATCACAGTTCCCCACCTTCTCTTACTCCCCTCCACCCTCATCAACAATCCTTTCAGCCTACAGGAACCCTGCCACTTTCAGTTCCTTTTGGTTGGGTTTGATTTTCTCACCACTGAAGATGGGCATGAGGTATAGGGGAATAATCACCAGTGGATACAACTTTAAACACAGTGATTCCCTTAGGCCCAGCCTGCATGGACCCTCCATAGTTCCTCGTAGAGGAGTAGAGCTCCCTAAGCCCCAACTCAGTCCATGACTGAATATTCACAGCTCCAGTCTCATGCAGGCCCAGCACAGAAAAACACTGCTTCTGTGGGTTCATAGCTGCGATGGCCATATTTTATAAAATATATCATTTCATAGACCCGCCCTCTCAGGAATCATTGATCATCTCATGGCCTCTTTCTAACTTCCTGGTCGCTTTCTACAGCCATCCCACATTAAGCATATCAATCTAAAAATCTCAAGCTGAGATCCACATATGAGAGAGAACTTATGGTATTTCTCTTTCTGCATATTTTCCAGTTCCACAATTTTCCCTACAAATTTCATGATTTAACTTGTCTTTAGTGCTGAATAGAATTCAGTTGTATAAATGAACCACATTTTCATTATCCATTCATCAGTTAAACATTGAGCTGATTTCATTTCTTAACTATTATGACCAAATCACAATAAACATGGATATGTAAGTATTTTTGTAGTAAGATATAGATATAGATATCTTTGGGTATATGCCCGGAAGTGTATGTACATGGGTCATATGGTGGTTCTATTTCTAGCGTTTTTACGAGCCCCAATTTGATTTCTGCAGTATCTGCACCAAATTTATAATCCTAGAGTGGTGGTCTGAATGATAATGGATCCTCATAGGCTCACATGTTGGAATGCTTGGTCCCCAGTTGGTGGAGCTCTTTAGGAAGGATTTGAAGGATTTGGAGGCATGGTCTTGGTGTAGGAGCTGTGTCACTGGGGGAATCTTTGTGAATTCAAAGCCTAGGCCATGCTATGCATCTTTCTTTGTCTCTATGCCTCTTGCTTGGAAGTCAGATATGAACCCTCAGCTACTGCTCAAGCACCATGCCTGCCTACTACCTTCCATGTTCTCAACCTTGATAGTTAAGGGCTCCAAACTTTCACACAGGAGACAGAGCACACAGACCTCTGTAACTTTAAGGCCATCCAGAGGTACGCAGTGCAATCCTGTCAAGAAAAAAAGATCAAGTAGCAGTAGTTGCATAGTTTCATTAATCTAAACATCTGTTTTTGTATCAATACCATACTGTTTTTATTAATATGGCACCATAATATAACTTAAAATCAGGTATGATGAGTCCTCCATCAGTTTTTTTGTTTTGTTTTGTTTTTATTCAGGATGGCTTTGGCTACCCATACCTACTCTTTCATATTTCTACACAGGTTTTTAAACTGTTTTTCTATTTGTAAAATGGTCTTAGAATTTTTATTGAAATTGCTTTAAATCTGTAATTTACTTTCAATAAGATGATATATTGGTTACTTTCTATTGCTATGGGAAACACAACAACTAAAAGCAACTTAAAGAGGAAAAGATTTACTTGGCTTATACTTCCACATCACTGTTCATTCTCGAAGGAAGTCAAGGAAGGAACTCAAACAGGACAGGAACCTGGAGGCAGAAGCTGATGCAGAGGCCATGGAAAGGTGCTACTTGCTCCTCGTGGCTTGCCCAGCAGCCCAGGATTGGTACCCCCACAATGGGCTGGGCTCTCCCACATAAATCATTAATTAAGAAAATCCTTTATAGTTGATGTTATGGAAGTATTTTCTCAATTGAGGCTCCCTCTACTCAGATGATTCTAGCTTCTGTTAAGTTGACATAAGCACTATCAGAGCAGGAGAGTTTATCTATGCTTCTCGTTCCAGATGGATAAGAACCTGTGATAGCAGAGTCAGGGGACATGGTGTGTGGAGCAGGAAGCAGAAACAACAGACTTGAAATGGCACAAGTCTTTAAATTCTCAAAGTCTAACTCTAGTTGGATACCTTCGCCAGCAAGGCCATACCTCCTAAGACTTGCCAAATAACACTAGTTTTAAATATCCAAGACTATAAGGGCCATCTGATTCAGAACACCACAGATTACCTTTTTTACAATATTAATTCTCTAATCTGTACTCATGGAAGGCTTTCCATCTTCTAGAGTCTTCCTCCATGTGCAACACACATGAAACTCAAGAAGGAAGACCAAAGTGTGGATACTTCATTCCTTCTTAGAATGGGGAACAAAATGCCCATAGAAGGAGTTACAAAGACAAAGTTCAGAGCTGAGATGGAAGAAAAGACCATCCAGGGACTGCCCCTCCCAGGGATCCATCCCATAATCAACCACCAAACCCAGACACTATAGCATATGCCAGCAAGATTTTGCTGACAGTACCCTGATATGGCTATCTCTTGTGAGTCTATGCCAGTGCCTGGCAATTACAGAAGTGGATGCTCACGGTCAGCTATTGGATGGAACATAGGGTCCCCAATGAAGGAGCTAGAGAAAGTACCCAAGGAGCTGTAGAGGACTGAAGCCCCATAGGAGGAACATTATTATGAACTAACCAGTACTCCCAGAGCTCCTGGGAACTATAACACCAGTCAAAGAAAACACATGGTGGAACTTGTGGCTGTAGCTATATTGGTAGCAGAGGATGGCCTAGTCAGACATCAATGGGAGGAGAGGCCCTTGGTCCTGTGAAAGTCTATGCTCCAGTATAGGGGAATGCCAGGGACAGGAAGTGGGAGTGGGTAGGTTGGGGAGCAGGGAGCCGGGGAAGAGATAAAGGGTTTTCAGAGGGGAAACTAGGAAAGGGGATAGCATTTGAAATGTAAAAAAAAAAAATCTTAATAAAAAATTGAAAAAAAAATGTGGCTATGTTTAGAGATGGGGATACAGGGAAGTAATTGAATCATGAGGTCTCTGAACTCCTTAATGGATTAGTCCATTGATGTCATAGTTTGATGGGATCTTGTGAAGTCATAAAACTCAGTGGTGGACCCTATTTGGAGGAAGTCGGCCCTTGAAGGGTTGTCATGTCCACTGTGAGATATGGAGCTTTGGCTTACCCTGTGTTCCATGCTGTGCTTTTCAGTCTTCCCAGAAACTGAAGAGGAATAAAGAAAGTTGATTATACACTAAAACTGCTTAAACCACAAGAACAAGTATTTTTCAGGTTGTTTTCCTTGCTTAATTTATCACGGTGAACATAAAGCTTACTAATACAGAGAGAATGTGAAAAACAAATTCCAGTGGTGGGGATTAGCCTTTCTCGGTAGTGTCCTTGTCCCTGGCTGTGGTCCATATCAGTACTCATACCCAAGATGCATATCTTCTAATCCCAGCACTTGGAAAGTGGCGGCAGGGGGATTAGAAGTTCAGGGTCATCATTGACTGCATAGTGAATGCACAGCCTGCCTGGGATATATGAGTCCTTGTCCCAAGATAATTAAATATATACATTACATAAAGTCCAGATAGAAGAAAGAAATTATTTCTTCTGTGCATAAATGTGGTTTTAAAAGGTTTTCCTTTTGCTAGAAGCCCATAAAATGCTGCAATCCCTTTGGAGGGCAATTTCCCAATAGCTGTTAAAATACAAAGCATGCAAGCTTTTGGACACAGCATATGTGTCTAATTGAAGAGGCATACAAACAAAAATTTTCATTGCTATATGTATTTATGTGTGTAGTACTGGGGATTGAACCCATGGACTTGAGTGTGGTAGACAAGCAATTGCTCCATCATTGGGCTACATTATCAATTTGCAGCATTATTTGCAGTTTCAAAATGTCAGAAGCAATTGAAACAGTCAGCAGTTGTTATGTTCAAAGAAATGGAGTAGAGCTATGTTACAGGAGCATGAAAAGTCTCTAAGGCATATTATTATTATATTATTAAATGAGAACAAACTAGCAAAGCAATTTTACAGTATGATCTCAATGATGTAGCCAAATTTGTGTATGCGCACATTCGTGTGTGTGTGTGTGTGTGTGTGTGCGCGCGCGCCCGTGCATGCGTGTGTGTGTGTGTGTGTGTGTGTGTGTGAGAGAGAGAGA
>NC_034613.1:49077625-49083402 GCF_900095145.1 Mus pahari | reverse complement strand
TCCTGGATGTTTTGAGTTAGGATCTTTTTGCATTTTGCATTTTCTTTGATTGTTGTACCCATGTTCTCTATGGAATCTTCTGCAGCTAAGATTCTCTCTTCTATCTCCTGTATTCTATTTCTGATGCTCACATCTATGGTTCCTGATTTCTTTCCTAGGGTTTCTATCTCCAGAGTTGTCACATTTTGGGTTTTCTTTATTGTTTCTTTTTACCTTTTTAGGCCTTGGATGGTTTTGTTTAATTCCATCACCTGTTTGTTTCTGTTCTCCTCTCTCTCTTTAAGAACTTCTACCTCTTTAGAAGTATTCTCCTGTTTTTCTTTAAGGACTTGTACCTCTTTAGTAGCGCTCTCCTGCATTTCTTTAATAATGCCCTTCTTTAAGTCCTCTACCAGCATCATGAGGTATGCTTTTAAATCTGGTTCTTGCTTTTCGGATGTGTTGGGGTATTCAGGACTGACTGAGGTGGGAGTGCTGGGTTCTGATGATGGTTAGTAGTCTTGGTTTCTGTTAGTAAGATTCCCACGTTTGCCTTTCGCCATCTGGTGATCTCTGGAGTTAGTTGTTATAGTTGTCTCTGGTTGGAGCTCGTTCCTCCTGTGATTCTGTTAGCCTCTGTCAGCAGTCCTGGGACTCCAGCTCTCTCCTGAGTCTCAGTGGTCAGATTACTCTCTGCAGGCAAGCTCTCCTCTAGCAGGGAAGGTGTACAGAGGCCTGGCATTCAGATCTGCCTCCTGGCTGAAGATGTAGGCCCAAGACAGGGCCTGTCCCAGTAGATGTGTTGCCTCTTCAGTTTATTCACTCACCTGCACAGACTAGCCACTGAGGGACTCTGGACACAATATGACTCTCTCACCTGCTCTGGCAGACAGAGCCCTCACAGGTGGCCACCTTTCCTCTGGCACGAAAGGTCCCCAAATTTCTGGAGCCCAAAACAGGGTCTGTCCTGGAAGTTAGGTTGCTTCTGTCTGTCCCGAAGCTGTGTAGCTTCTGCGGTCCACACTTTCACCAGTGCAGACTGAAGCCTAGGCGAACTGGAGCAATGATGGCTCCCCAACCAGATCAGGCAGTGAGAGCCCTCCCGGGCAGACACCTCTCCTCTTGTGGGGAAAGGTGTTGGATGTCTGGAGCCAGAACCGGAGTCTGTCCCAGCCTCTGTGTTGCTTCTGCAGGCTGCCCTTTCCCTTGCAACGCACTGGAGCAAAGATGGCTCTCCTACCAGCTCAGGCCTTGAGACCCCTCCTGGGCGGACACCCCTCCTCGGGCAAGAAAGGTGCCTGATGACTGGAGCCAGATAAGGAGTCTGTCCCAGCAGCTGTGTCACTTCTGCAGGCCGCCCTCTCCCCGGCAGTGCACTGGAGCAAAGATGGCTCTCCTTCCAGCTCCGACTATTTTCTTCTTTAAATCCTCTGTATTTGATCTTACAGCTGATTCACTTAGGGTTAGTTTAGCATTATTGATAATTTTCTAGAATGAGTATTTACCCAGACAAGTTAGGAAATGTCTACCTTAAAATGCTAATACTTTTATCATTACTATATGTTTGAGTCATGAGTTTGTGTATTATTCTAGGCACAGGGACAGTTTTACTTCTCCATATCTTTATTTACAGATCAGCATATGTTCTTGGGAGTCCCTGAATATGAGACAACATGGTTTTGATTTTTTAAAAATCATTTTTGGAATCTATAGTATGGAAACTGGGGTTACAGGTTATTGTGAGCCTCCATGTAGGAGGTAAGAACTCAACCTAGGTCCTTGGCAAGAACAGTAGGGACTTTTGAACACTAATTGACACATCTCTCTAGCCCCACCATTAATTTTTTAAATACACCAAGGGACAAGCTTCATAATTTTACAGCAGCTATACATGTCTGCACTGACTATTGACCACTGTGGAATGAAGCTTCTCTGACCATATTGGGAGGCAGCACAGATTTGCAGGCATAAACATAAGTATCTAGAAGGCAATTTGACAGTATAAGAAAAATACCAGACTCTACCCTAGGGCCTATGACCTTCACAGCCATGGGATCTTGACCAGGATTATAGTGCCAGACATGAAATTTACAGCCAGGCATGGTGATGCATACCTTCAATCCCAGTACTCAGGAAGCAGAGGCAGGTGGATCTCTCTGAGTGAAAGACAAGCCTGGTCTACACAGGGAGTTCCAGGACAGCCAGAGTTACACAATGAGACCCTGTCTCAAAAGAATAAAATCTATCCTGTGGGGCAGCTCTAGAAGCAGTAAGTTACCCCCATAAGAGTCATATCGCTGTTTCACCAGGAATCATAGGGTTCAGCACTGGGTAGGGCTATTGATGTCTTTTCTCCCCCAGTAGCCTGCATAGCACTTTATGGCACTATGAAAGCTAGCCATCAGGGAGGAAGTTTCCTGGTCAGTTCTACATTGATTTGTCCTGCAATAAAGTAAATGGTGTCTTCAGTGAGAAGGCTTTGCCATCTAGTTATAGTGACCAACTAAGAGCAATAGTAATAAGCTGTATTGTCTTGGAAACCTCTGGGACCTCACCGACCCATAGCTAGAGATCTTCCTGTCACTGTTTGAGGCCTTGGTACCTACTTTTTTATTTTTAAATGGGAGTTTATGGGTTGGAGATGAAGATCAGTGGTAAAGTACTTACTTAGCATGTGCAAGGCGCACAGTTTGCTCTCCAGTTAGAAGAAATTGGTGGTATCTGTTTTTGATGAGTACACTTGGATGGTGGAGGGAAGATTATCAGAAGTTCAAGGTCATCACATCCTCATCATAGCAAGATTAAGCCAACATTAGCTACATGAGATGGTGTTTGAAAAAACAGTTTGTAATAAAATATTGTAAGTTCTTATTATAAGTTTCAATAATGTAAAATCTTGAAGTTACCCATTCAACAAACTTGATGCCAGTTTGGAAAAATGCATAGTAGAGTATATTTATCCTGAAACTCCATGCAATACAAAAGTAACTGAGACTGAAGTCTCTAAATACTATGAAGTAAAAAAGATAAGCTAACTGACAGGAAAGGGGAGATTTTGAAAAGAAAAGAAAAGAAAAGAAAGAAAGAAAGAAAGAAAGAAAGAAAGAAAGAAAGAAAGAAAGAAAGAGAAGAAAGAAAGCAAGAAAGCAAGTGATTAATTTGACAAAGTCCAGCTTCAGCCCATGAGTCCATTTACAGACATACACAGGCATTATATGACTGGGGAGTTATCTATTAGGACAGCATATATTCTCTTTGAGAAAGTCAAACTGTACATAAACAAAGCAATCTTCAGTGCTCATTGTAGAAAGCAACTTCCTGGCATGCCATGAGGTCAGCATACCCCAACCACCCACAAGCAGGACACAAAGGGAATGAGATTTGCTCAGTTGAAAAAGCTGCTGTCTTACAATCCTCCAAAGAGAAAACCATGTTGTTGCTGAGTAGCTTTTAGCAATTTAAAAAACCTGGTTAAGTGAAAGGTGCCCTGAAATGCTGGCAAACTCTTTCCTGACTAGTTTGAATGAAAAGCCCGGTTAGCTTTAAGCCATTATAAAACAGCTTCATATTCACTCCCTATATTCCTTTCTAAACAAGCAAAAATTTCCGATCCTACAGTCAGCTAGATTTCTATTCTCATTCTTGATTGGCATGATGAGGGCTGCATCACAGTTCATCAATATCACAGATTACATGAAACTAAAGAGGAGTCTACCCAGGCCCGTAGGACGAGGTAGGCAATCAAACAACATAAAAGAGATGAATTGCAAGTCCTTGGAGAATGGAATCATTATGAGCTTAACAAGCATCATTTCCAGCCACATCTATTTTGGTGATGTTAGTGGGACATTCATTGTTGCACTCTGAGCTGTTGTGATAGCTTCAGATTCACTAAACTGATAAATATTTTAGAGTGGCATCTGAATAGTCCTGAGTATTTGTTATGGTGCTCTCTATTCAATTGTCCAGCTCCTGGTCATGAACAAAGGAGGGATACTTTTTTAAGCTAAGAAAGAGATAAAAAGAAAAATCAACATAATTACATGCAAAGTGGATCAATAAAATTATAAAATGTCAAAGCTGAGGAGAACTCTGATGTCAGCATAGTATTGTTTCTGCAAACATTCCACCTAAGTGCTCCTAGGAGAGTAGGAAGGTATTATGTATCCCAGGCAGCCTGAGACTACAGTCCTCAAGGGCCGGTAGCTTATTTGAAACATTTTTTAAATACCCTACTTAATTCTAAAATCTACTTAACCTCTGAATCTCATTTCCCCATCTGAATAATGGAGATTAAAATGTTTACTCTAAAAGTTGCACTTTACTCTTAAATGAAGCTATGTATAAAACACGAGGCATAAGGGCTTGAGGGAGAACACTGGTTGTCCTTGCAGAGGACCTGAATTTGATCACACCATCTAAATTGGAAGACTCACAATTACCAGTAACTTTAGCTCTAGGGGATCCAATACATTCTTCTGGCCTCTGCAGGTGCCTGTACCCATGTATGCATACATATGTATGGATAAACACACATACAAATAATTAAAAATTCAAAATAAATATTAAAAATAGCCACTAGGCCCTGTGTACCAATTCAGAGTCTGAATTCAGGTCTGAAGAGATGGTTTATGAGTTAAGAGCATTAACTGCTCTTGTACAGGACAGGAGTTCAAGTCTCAACAAGCACATGGTGGTTCACAACCATCTATAACTCCAGTCCCAGGAGAGCTGATGCTCTCTTCTGGTAGTATCCGGTATTAGGCACATGGGTGCTGTACAGACATAAGTTCCCACAAAACACTCATAGGCATGAAATACATTTTAAAGATTAGAAAGGGTAATTTTACAATAAAGTAAAACTAATTGTATTTTCTAATTGAGAAGAACAAACAGGTGCGAATAGAGACTGGGTGGGTAAAGGCTCTGATGAGAGGATGTGGTGCTGAATTGGCTTCTCACATAAAGTAACAAAGTTACACCTCGAATTGACCTAAAATATTACTTTCCAAGCAAGTGATGAACACTAGAGCAAGTATCCCCCCTGATAATGCACTTAAAATCATAAGCAAAATGTGGGATACCTTCTACAACAACAATTTTATTAGACACCAACAAAAAATAATTCTCATAATAAATATAAATATATTACAAGAGTAGGATGTGTTTGTTTTCTTTTTGTTTGTGGGTTTTTTTTCTGAGACAGGGTTTCTCTGTGTAGCCCTGGCTGTCCTGGAACTTACTCTATAGACCAGGCTGGCCTAGAACTCAGAGATCCACCTGCCTCTGCCTACCGCCTGGCTATCATACGTTATTTATGACCCTTTGGAAGAAAGCATGACCCTTCAGATAGATGTGTGGCCCTTAGAGCTTGAGTTTGCACTGCTCAACTGTTGAATATGCTTCATTTTCAAGGTAGGATGTGTGTGGTTGGGATCCAGGAGGATGGTTAGAATTCTCATCCTTCCTAGTGTGCAACTCCTTAATATACTTCCTCATGCTAAGGTTTCCTTCAACCACAACATTATTCACATTGATACTTCATAACTGTAAATTTGCTACTGTTATGAATTGTGATGCAAAAAATTTTGGAGAAAGGGGTTTGCAGGAGGGGTCGCAACCCCAAGGTGAGAACCATTAGGTTACTAAGTGGCCACTTGAGAGCAAAGGCAACCAGGGCAGTGGTGGCACACGCCTTTAATCCCAGCACTTGGGAGGCAGAGGCAGGCGGATTTCTGAGTTCAAGGCTAGCCTGGTCTACAAAGTGAGTTCCAGGACAGCCAGGGCTACACAGAGAA
>NC_034613.1:49071973-49077500 GCF_900095145.1 Mus pahari | reverse complement strand
AGAGAGAGAGAGAGAAAGAAAGAAAGAAAGAAAGAAAGAAAGAAAGAAAGAAAGAAAGAAAGAAAGAAAGAAAGAAAGAAAGAAAACAAAGGTAGGAAAATGAAGTGATACATCACTAGGCAAAATGGATACATATCCCCTACAAGGCAGAACATTCTGATGATAACAAGTGATGACAGTTACTGTCTTAGAAGTTTTGCATGGCAGAGAACAGGAGCTCAATCAGCTTGCTCATCATCAATATGAGTCTCACACCTAAGAAAATATATTTTGTCAAATAAGACACATGTAAGCATGTAAGTACATGGGTGTCTGCACATGTGTGTATTGTAGAGATTCCTTGTTAAGTCCACTTTAAGGTCTATTTTCCAGTTTGGTGATGTAGTTCAATGGTAGAATTCTTGTTTCGCATGTGCAAGGCAAGGTTTGATTCTCAACACTGGGAAAATAAAATTAAAATTTAAAGTCACCTTGAGTAGGGAGAGTTTAGTGTGCAGAACAGGAGCTTCTTGGGAGAGGGAGTGAAGATTGAAATAATACAGGCCACAAAGGCCCTGCTCATTTCTCCAGTTCTGATCGGCTCCTGTACTATTGGTTTTGGTATCATCAGGCCTGTGTCTGCCTTGCTTCATAGGTCAGAGGCCCCAGCTAAGTTTCCTTCCTGAAGCAGCTCCCCTCTCCAAGTAGCAAGAAAGGAGTACCAAACCCCGGGAACAGTTACACATTAGGCAAGTTTCTTGGTGCTGGGGCTATCATAGTTGGTGCTAGATCAGGAGCTGGAGCCACTTCTCAAGTCACAGCTCTCCTCCTGGCCATTCTGGGGTTTGTTGTGTTTGTGTCCAAGGAGCTCTTTTATGTGGTGCTTGCTTTCCTTGTTGCTCTCTGCCATGGAAATCACATGGGTGATCCGGCCATCCCTGCTACTTTGATTCTGTGTCATTCCTGATGGTGACATGCGCTAAACTTAATCATTATAGACAACATTTCTCTTTAAAAAAATTAAAAAGTAAAATATATCATCCTTTCAGTTAGGGTAATCACATGACTAGCCTCTCTGGTTAACTTTCCTTGAGCTTCAATTTCCTCATTGTGAAGTATGGGATATAAACATTGACTATTAAGTTGACTTCTTAGTATTAAATAAAATATAGGAAATATATATATATATATATATATATATATATATAGAGAGAGAGAGAGAGAGAGAGAGAGAGAGAGAGAGAGAGAGAGAGAGAAATACTACAGAATACATCATACATGAATGCTATACAATAGCAAAGTGAAGAGAAATACAGTAAACAAATCTCTGATTTGTGGTTACTTTTTTCTTTAATAGGGTCAGTGAAAACACTCATGGAAAGCAAAAGGATTGCACTACAGAGAAAAACATTATGCTTATCTACTGTCCTAGTTACTAGGGCTACTATTACTGTGATAAAGCCATGACCAAAGTGACTTGGGAGGAAAGGGTTTATTTGGCTTATGCTTCTTTATCACTGTTCACCATAGAAAGAAGTCAGGACAGGCACTCAAACAGGGCAGGAACCTGGAGGCAGAAGCTGATGCAGAGGCTGTGGAGGGGTGCTGCTCTCTAACTTGCTCTCTATGGCCTGTTCAGCCTGCTTTATTATAGCACCTAGGACAACCATCCAAGGAGTAGCATCACCCACAATGGCTGAGCCCTGATCCATGAATCACTAATAAAATTCTCTACAGGCTTGCCTACAGCTGGATTTTATGGAGGTATTTTCTCAATGAGGTTCTTGCTTCTCAGAGAACTGTGGATTATGCCAAGTTGTCATGAAACTATTCAGCACATCTATATACTCATGTGCCTTGGACTGTATAGTCTCTAGCATTTAAGATTCAAGAAGGACGGGTGGGGCTTAATTTTCTCCTGCATTTATATCAGCCCCACCCCCACCAGGGGCCAGAAGACAGTGACAAGACTGCCACTCTATAGGAGGCAAGAGCCCAAGCCAGGGTTCTCACTACAGACTGACATCCAGCAACTCGTTAATTACATAGCTCCATTAGTGGGATGGATCCCTTTGTCTTTCTGGATGACAATCTCCCTTTCAATGCATAGATGTCTTATTTTGTTCTTCACTCCTTAGCAACCCAGCTACTGCATTCTGACATGCCCATTTCCTCACAAGACAGGAAACATAAAGAAAAAAAACAGGAAAAGAAAATAAAAAAGAAACCCATGGAACTTGCTGCAGTTGAGATTTAGCTCACCAAATTCTAATCAGTTAATTTGAGGAATAATTGTACTGGCTGAAAACAAATGCAGGCTGCATGTCCCTTGCTTCTCACTTTTTAAATTTTATTTATTTATTTATATCCCAAATGTTGCCCCCTCAAAGTCCCCACTCACAGAGTCCCTCGCTCACCTCCTTCCCTCAGCCTCTGAGAAAGTGGAGGCGCCTCTGAGTTTGCCCCCAACCCTGGGGCATGAAGTCTCTGCAGGATTAGGTGCATCCTCTCCCACTGAGGTGTCACAGCTCTCTGCTACATAAGTGTCAGGGGCTTTCTCACTTTGTATTGCCTCCTCACACCAGGAGAGAATCTTCAGTCTTTAGAGAACAAATCAAAGGACAACTCTGCAAATGTACTCAGGGTTGACTTTATAGACTTCCCATACAAAGAAGGCTATGTTTGGATGTGATTCCATAGCTCTCTGATGTCATTCCTACACAGTAAAATACAGGAGATGACAGTCACAAAAGAACCAAATTAAAGGAAAAGCTGAGGAAGATGTCGTTTTTGAGACAGTGGAGGCTCTTTTTTTTTTTCAGAGTCAACAACTGCAAAACTATACTTGATACTGTAAAACATTCATCAGAGTGTGCTGTATACAAATATGTCCCCTTTTATAGAAAAATGAGTTTCACACCTCCAAGAGAGGAAGTGACAAAACGCCCCAGGCATGAGATGGAATTTGAAATGATACATAACGGAAAGGAAAATGTTCATCTTTCAGAGAGTCAGAGAAGAGGGAGAAGAGATGAGGCCAAGGTTGAGGCAAAAGAACGGTGAGCATGTGAAGGGGCAGCAGTAATGTCAAACAGACACGACGGCTTAAAAGTTCCCCTTCATGTTTTTAAATTGGATTTTAGAATGGATAGGGAGCTGGAGAACAGAATGGAATACAAACGTAATTGAGTCCTGAAACATCGTGAGCTCTGCATTTAAAGCAATGCGCTTGCACACTGTGTGTCCCTGTTAGTTGAGCAAGGTGATCAGCATTTACCATTTCCTTCTGTATATGCACCACGCTCCACAAAAAGGCTAAGTATGGCATGTCTGAATAAAGCTGAAGGGTGCCTTACTCTAGGCACTTTTACATATACAATCCTGTGGCATGCACATAATTTTATGACCAATAGGCAAAGCAAAGCTGCTGCTTTTCCTTCCTACTGATGCATACAAAGTACCACAAGCTTAAGCAGCTTTCCCTCACACCCTTGTGTTATTTTATATTCTTCATAAGTCACAGGTCCAAGTGTGACTAGGTGGATTGCTTAATTGTGGTGTCAAAAGGATGAAGTCAAAATGGCAACGGGTACTGTGACCTCATTTAAGTCTTAAATCTGTCTTCTAAATTTATTACTTATAGGAGAATTTGGTTCCTGTACTAGTTAGGGTTTCTACAACTGTGATAAAATACCATAACCAAAATCAACCCAGTAAGAAGGGGTTTATTTCATCTTACAACTCTCAGATCATACTCCATTACTGAGGGGGTATATCAGGTTGGGAAACTCAAGACAAGAACTGATGCAGAAGTCATAGATAAGGTACTGTCTACTGGCTTGCTCCTGATGTCATGTTCAGTCTTATACAACCCAGGACCACCTGCCCTCCGACATCAATGTCTAATTTAAAAAAAAAGAATACCTACAGGCAATCTGATGGAGGCATTTTCTCGATTGAGGTTCCATTTGCCAGATCACTCTAGCTTGTATAGTCAACTGGGAAAAAATAAAGCAAGATAAAACAGGGTACTTTGTTATAGAACTGAGAGGCCTTCTGCTCCTACAAGCCACCTACAATACCCTATCATATGGCACTCTTCACAATATGACAGTTTGCTGCCTAAAACAGCGGGAAACTACAGCAGGCACACCTTTAATGATAGCACTCACTTGGGAGGTAGAGACAGGAGTGTAGGCTCAGATTTTTCAAAACTACTGTAATAAGGGTTCTCAAATGCCTTGACCCCCTCTCTAGCCCACTGTCCAAAGGTGGGAGAGAAAAGATGGTAAATAGGACAAGCAGATGTAGACCTATTTAGAAGTAGTTCTTTGGGGTGGTTCTAATCTCTTTTGTCAGAATATCAGCAGTCCAGTTTAGTAGTGTCAGTAGACAAACAGTCAAGTTCAAAAGTGTCACCAAACACGAATCAGCAACATTGGAATGATTCAGTAGAAATAGCCAGGCCTCCCCCATGTAAGCACAAGTCAGTGGGAGTGGCCAGAACTAGCCAGAAATCCAGAAGTTGTTCTCTGTCGTGCCTCCCTCAATGAAATGAAGATCACCAAAGATGCGAGACGAATGAAGTATTCATTGCATGGCTAGTTTTGCAAGCACCCTCTCACTGTATGTTGGGTCCCATTTATACGCTCTCTGAGCATCACGTGTCCTCTCATGAGTCTTGCTTCAGCAAAACATCACAGGTTCCAGAGCATGGTCTACTACACAGTGAGTTAGTTCTAGAGAACTTCTGTGACAGCATGTCTGAAAAAAAATTCAACTGGGGAATGAAGAATGTGGGTGGTTCCATCATACAGGCTGTGGTCTCTGGCTGAGTAACAGGAGAACATCTCCCAGTTTCAGCTTCTGAAAGAATGTAAAACTTTGAACTGGCAACAGGTCAGCTGGTCTTCTATGATCGAGGTGAGAATGGATGAAATGCCATAGAAAGCTTCTAATGTACCACTTAGAATTCACTTCTGTTGAATAGCAGTACTGCAGCTTTCATCGTGGAAATAAGGAAATATTGCCTAGTAAACTAGAGAGCAATGACTGCCTTTGTTTGGAGTAACCCTGGAAAGAGGGCAAATGATAGGATGAGTTCATGTGAAAGGAAGATCTTTTGTCTTCTTCACTGACTACAGAATATATGACCAGCATCCTGATTCCCCAATGTAGGAAACAAAAAACCAACTTGTCTCCATCTAATGAGAGAGTATTAAGGTACCTAAGGCATTGGCATCACGGATCCAAGGGTCTGTTCTAACTTGGAAGAATTTTTAGAACTCCACAAACATTTCTTACCTGTCTTATGCCGAAAAGGAAAGAAGCACCTAGGACAATAAACAGTGAAATGGAAAGAGAAAGGTGGAATCCCATCCACACATTGGTTATTAGTCCAAATTTTTCTAAATTCCTTTCTTTAATAGCAGTTCTATCCAATTATGTTAATGCACTTCTCCTGGTGAAATACATCATGAAGCTTCCAAGTCCCTGTGGTAAGCCTTGGTGCAGGACAAGATGCTCACTCGTTCACTTAGTGCAGGAC
>NC_034613.1:49042208-49071739 GCF_900095145.1 Mus pahari | reverse complement strand
TTAGTGCAGGACAAGATGCTCACTTGTTCACTTAGGGTCATTGGAGCTTCCAAGTCCCTGTGGTAAGCCTTAGTGCAGGACAAGATGCTCACTCGTTCACTTAGGGTCATCGGTATTTATGCCTCATTTCTATGGCAGATATTGCAGGGCCTTCTCAAATATGATAGGGATGCCAGCTATCAGCCATAGGCAGAAGTAAGTAGACGAAGTAGTGACACTTACATCTGTTCTCAAAGCTGTTTTGCTTTCATCATGGACACTTACCACCAAATGATTATATGAAATTACACGAGTAATTGTAAGAATTCTGAAATATATTGGGAAAAATTCTACCAATGCTCTTTGTATAAGGGAAGGGTCAAGGACTGGGGAAGGATAACTCCTCTCTTTGCGAATCAAAAGAAAGGCCCTATAATGCTTTGAGTATGAAATATCCTCCAGATGCTCATGTTTTTGAATGTTTATTCCCCGGATGATGACACTATATTAAGAGGCTGTGAAACTTTTTTTAAAGTTCTAAAAATCAAAATAGAATTTCACTGTTTTGCAACTTTCCTTTTCTCCTAACAGCCCTTCTCATGCACCCAACTTTGCTCCATTTCAAATTCAGGACTCTGTTTATTTGTTGACATATACTTGTGTGTGTGTGTGTGTGTGTGTGTGTCCCTAGGATACAATGTATATATGCATATACACATATAATATATCCATATCCATATAATATATATGTGTATATATCCACATATATCCATTCCTAGGATACTCTATATATAATACACACATAAATACATTATATATGTATATAGGCTATAAACACAACCTGCTTGTCTGTATAATGTTGCTTATATATGTATGTTTACAGGGCTGACACTTGGTATTACATAACCAATTGGTGTGCTTTTCCTGGGGAAAACAATTCCTTTCACTCTCAGCATTCCTTAGTTTCTGTAGTTCTTTGTCTAGGATTAGGCCCTCCACATTTCCCCTTTCCATGTTAAAATGTCTACTAGTCTTATCCTTGTTAAGGTCTTATTCAGGCAACCATGTTTTCTGAGACTTCATGGGGGTAGCTTCTCTAACATTTCAAGGAAACAAAATCTCACAGGAAGTTTCCTGTTCCTCTGACCTCTGTGATCTTGCCCTGACTTGTGCCATGATCTCTGAGCCTTAAGTACAGCAGTTGTATTATAGATGTCAGTTGCGGCTGGGCCTCACATAGCCACTTGTTCTCCTCATTTGGATCAGTTGATGTGGTTGTATGTAATGGTTTCCATCTGTTGCAGGAAGAGGCTGTCACAGATTTCTTTAATAGCACGACATGTAATAATTCCCATTCTTTAAAGCATGTACCTGTATGAACATTGTGTATTTCTGATATATGTTCACATAGTTTTTCTATGGTCCCTACTACTGAAATAATGACTGCATTAGGAGATTTTGTTCAAGAGTTTAAGTACTCCTACTATATTAGCAGGCAACCCTTCATTTAAGTTTTCATACATTGTATTTTAGTCATATTCTTTCTCTTCCCCCAACTCTTCCCAGATTTCCCCTGCCCCGACTTCCTTACTCAGCATTGTGCCCTTTCTCTATTTCTCTGTTACTTTGAAGGGGGATGAGACTGTGAAACTTGTAAGAAGGTTGTAGCTGGAGGAATTAGTTCCCTGGAAGTGGGCCTCTAAAAGTTATACCTAGACCCTGGTTCCTGTTTCTCTCAGTTTCCTACTCCTCCATAAGTGAACATCCTTTGACACATGTTCCAGCTTCCATGAACTGAGTTCCTCCACTCTGTCTTTACCTCCATGATGGACTGTAAGCCAGAAGAAATCATTTTTCTCCCTTACATTGCTTTTGTCAAGCTTTGTGATCACGGTGATAGAAAAGTACATAACACAGTCCCTAAGAAATGAAATAACCCCAACTACCCAGTGAATAACTCTTTTATTTCATGCAGAAAGTGCACAATATTCCTCATATCTTCTCTCATATGTATTTCTCTGCTGTAACATTCTATCAGGAAAGTTACTATTCCTCATGGTAATTCATGTTTCTCTGAAATTGCAATCTATGATTTCCACTACAAATAAGAAGACATATTCTTATAGTGGAGGGAAAGTCTTCTTGATGTATTTTCTGGATTAGTAATTTTAAGAAGAAAAGACTCGATTGTTCTTGGTATTATTCTACATAAAAATGTTTCTGAGAATTTTATAGCATTTTTTTTCTACCTAGAAGAGTTCTTCTCCCTCTCCTTTATTTCATGCTATGTGAAAATAAATGTGTTGTTGCCCCCAAAGCCACATATCTATCTAATTAAGCAAACCATCTTTCTTTGTCACTTGAAGTAAAAGGAATATCTTTACTTTTACTTTAGAGAACGGAGCACTATATTGGACCTTTCAGGATGCAGTACCATGTTGGAGCCTTTTGAAAATCAATACAGTTTCCTTTGTAGGTAGTTGGAAGTGCTCTAGGTAATAAATAGCACATCATTTACATTTATAGCCAAAAGCAGGGTGGATAGTGTGCGGTGTGTATATGCATGAGCTGAGAATTACCTTAGGGGAACGTAGTGGCACATTCTTGCCATATCAGCAGCATGTGAAAAGTCTAGGCAGAAAAATCATGAGTTTGAGGTCAACCTGGGCTACATAGTGAGATCCGCATCCAAATAAAGAAACAAAACAAAAAGTAACGTATTCTTATAGAAAGTAACAAAAACGTGAAGCCTCAAAATGTACCTGCTGCACTCGATGAGTAGATAAGTATTTTACAGAAGGCTATCTCCATCATCTTGACAAAAGTTTGCCAAAATAAATATTTTTTTAAAAAAAACCTGTGTTTACTCTTAGTGTTCTTTTCATTTGAACTATACTCTCTCTTCTGCAGGCATTTCCCTTTAAACCTATTTCTAAAATGACATCCATGGATGTTAATTTGTAAAGTACAATTGACTTTCTTTCTTTTTTTTGGGGGGGGGGCTTTTCGAGACAGGGTTTCTCTGTGTAGCCCTGGCTGTCCTGGAGCTCACTTTGTAGACCAGGCTGGCCTCGAACTCAGAAATCCACCTGCCTCTGCCTCCCAAGTGCTGGGATTAAAGGCGTGTGCCACCATGCCCGGCTTTGACTTTCTTTTATTTACTGTTTTTACTTGTTAATTTTTTTTTTTTGAATCAGGGTCTTGTTATCTAGCTCAGGCTAGTCTTGAAGTCACTCCGTAACCCAGGCTGGATTTGAACTCATGGAAATCCTTCTGCCTCCCAAGTGTTCCCGAGGTCCAGTCACATTCTACTATATTGGCAATGCTTCCTTTCAAAACGTGAAGAAAGCAGGGAAATCTTGGGTTCGTTTGTCACTGTTTTGTCTTGTTCTGATATTGTTATTGTTTTGTTGTGCTGGAGATGCACACAGGCTTCACACACGCCAGCAACTACTTTTCCAGTAGGCAATGATGCCATCTGCAGTCCTTGGTTCAGTTATCAATTAGAACTTCCATTATCTTCTGACATGAAGAGTCTGCTCAGCATATACCTGCATGTTAAGGAGAGAAAGGAGAACATGGTTTCATGCATCAGCATCTGGTCTTTATGTTGTTTCCTTTTTGCTACAATCATTACTCTTGTTGCCACAAAATAACACCGAGGTTGCTATATTTGAACATAGAATCTGCAATGCAAATTATATGTCCTAGCTATGTGTGGTGACACATGCCTTTCATCCCAGCACTCAGAGGCAGAGAAGTTAAATGGTCTGTTCTACATAGGGAGATAGGGAGTTCCAGGCCAGCTAGGGCTACATAATGAGACTCTTGTCTCAGAAAAACAGTATTTTCACTAGTGGACTCCTTAGTTGCAAAAAGAAAACTTGAAGCTGAGCATAGTGGCACATGGCCATAATGCCAGCACTCAAGAGTCAGAGGATTATTCAAGGGAAAAGTTCACAATAGTAAGTTCCAGACTATCCAGGGATATACTGTAAGACTTTGTCACAAAATAGTAGTAGTAATAATGATAATATCAACACTAATAATAGAAGGAAAAAGGAAGGGGAGAGGAAAAGAAGAAAGGGTAATAGAAAGAGAAAATTTTAATTTTAGTGCTTTGATGACTGTCATCCTGTCTTGGAAACAAAGGTCAGCAAAAGTCATCGCAACACCATGTCGTCACTGTGCTGATGGGGAGCCCGATAAAGCTCTCTCCAAGAAAAAGAGTCAAAACAGACCCATGTATTCATGCACAAAACAGAACAGAAAGAAAACCAGATTTTCAGAAAATAGTGAGGACACTTACCTGTTCACTTAAGAAAATAAATGTTATTAGATACCTATCTCGCCAGTTAATATATATCTCATACTATATGCAAAAATAATCAATTCCAGGTGGTATAAATTACTAAATGTTAACATAAATCAATAAATATAAAAGATACTAAAAACCTGTTAGTGGTAATGCAACTTTATTCCACTTTGGAAAGAAATTTGACTAAATCCATATATATTAACTATAAATTTTCTTCTTGCAGTGGTATGGATTGAGATCACTATCACTGAGTCACATCCACAGCCAGGAGAAATGATGCTATCTTAAGCATGTGTGCCTGTTTCCTAGCAACTGAAACTTTTCATAGTTTCCCTGGGAAACTACTGATTCACCTGTACATAAAGGGCATTGCCCAGGGTGTTCACCTCAACACTGACCACAAGAGTAACCACAATGAGAGGTTGGAAAGATGGCTCAGCCATTATGAGCACAGAGTGTTCTTGCCAAGAACCAGGAGTCCCGTTGCCAGTGCTCACATTGGTCAGCTCTCAACCACCTGGAATTCCAAATACAGGGAATCCCACACCCTCTGCTGGCTTCTGTGGGTAGTTGAACACATGTAGCACATACTCACACAGATGCAAACATGTATACATATATAACTATCTTAAATGAAATGGTAATTATTATTTTAGGACTGTAGAAATGGCTCAGCAGTTAAGAACAATGACTGCTATTCCAGAAGTCCTGAGTTCAATTCCCAACAACCGCATGGTGGCTCACAACCATCTGTAATTGGATCCGATGCCCTCTTCCAATGTGTCTGAAGAGATGGACAGTGTACTCGTGTATGTAATTATTATTTTAATTGTGTGTTTCTGTGTGTGGCTATGTGGGGTTAGGACATGTATGTGCACATGAGTGCAGACATCTGAGGAGGCTAGAGTTATAGACAGTTATGAGCTACCTGACATGTGTGCTGGAAACTAAACCTGGGTCCTCCACGGGAGCAGTACATTTCTCCAAACACAGAAGAAATCCTTGAAAAAACAGTAACCACACTGACACACTCTATAATGCCCATTAGTAGAGAAGCAGTACAAATCATTAGTGAACAGCTGCACATGAAAACACTATAAAACATACCACAGCTTAAGTGAAACATTAATTTTTTTTTAAAGGCTGGGGATGAAGAGTAGTTAAGAGCAGGGGTTGTTCTTGCAGAGGACCTGGGTTCAATGTCCAGCTCCTACATGGCAACTCACAAACACCTGTAACTCCAAGCTCAGGGGATCCAACACCCTCTTCTGGTATACACATGGTGTATAGACATACATACAGACAAAACATTGGCACACATAAAAATAAATAATAATTTAGTGGAAGAAAGGCTGAAGAGAAGGCTGCCTTTTGAGGGTTTGGTGATGGTGGTGGTGGTGGTGGTGGTGGTGGTGGTGGTGGTGGTGGTGGCGGCGGTGGCGGTGGCGGTGGTAGTGGTTGGTTGGTTTTGGTTTTGATTTGTTTTCTGAGACAGGATCTCACTATGTAGCCCCGGCTGTCCTGGAACTCCCTCTGTAAGCCAGGAGAATTCATAGAGATCTACCTGCCTTGGCCTCCCAAGGATCAAAGGCATGTGCCACCAACATCAGACTCAGACTGATCAGACTCAGTAGTTCGGACATCAGACTCAGTAGTTCAGAATAAATACTGCTCTTGCAAAAGACCAGAGTTCTGTTCCCAGAGCCTGTATGGCAATCTACAACTGCCTGTGACTCCAGCACCCGGGGGATCTGGCTCTCTCACACTCACAAACCTACGCATGCATATGTGAAGAACTAAAAATAAAAATAATTGTTAAAGGGAATTAAAAAGCAGTATTAAAAGATATCTAAGATATGTTGCTAGATGACAAAAGTTTCTCACTGAATAATGTATAAAAGATGTTCATTTTATAGCTGGAGAAAAAGTATTATATAAATCCATAAGTACATATGATTTTATAAATAGAGAGAAAATATCTACAGACATAGTAATGTGTGATTTTTGAATATTCATCAAAATGATTTGAGACAAAGTACAAAAGCAGTAAGGTGTTATTAGAAGCATTTATAGTGATAATATTTTAATTTGTTTTGCAGTTTTAGAGCACACACTACAGGACTATGAGATTAGAGACATCTCCCCTCACCCCATTCCCAAATTCAGAAATGAAAATATGAATCAATTTACATAATGAAACTCAAAGACAAGAATTCCCTGCATGGTTATGATAATCCCTTATTATACCTGCCTCAGATAATTTACAAGGGCTGAGTGTGAGATGTAGCTCAATGGTATAATACTTTCCTTCTATGTATGAGAACATGGCTTAGGCTTAATCCTCAGCACTTCAAAACATGTATTCTATTTTCTTTTCTATTTTGTTTTGTTTTGTTTTGAGACCAGATCTCACCATGTGGCCCTAACTAGCATGGAAGTCACTTTGTATGACAGAGAACCTCCTGCCTCTGCCTCCAAAATCCTGGGATTAAAGACAAGCACCTAGTCAGGTGGTAGTGGCACATGCATTTAATCCCAGTGCTCCAGAGGCAGGCAGATGAGTTCTGTGAGTTTGAAGCCAGTCTACAGAGTGAGTTCCAGGACATCCAGGAATACACAGAGAAACCTTGTCTTAAGAGGCAAAAAAGACATGCACCAATGTGTTCAGACCAACCTTCTCTTTTGGAGTGTAGTGTTTGCTTGCTTGCTTGCTTGCTTGCTTGCTTGCTTATTGAGACACTGTTTCTCCATAGAGCCCTAGCTGCCTGAAACCCTGTGTAGAACAGACTAGCCTCAAATGTACAGTGATCATTTTACTTTCACCTCCCAAGTTCTGGAGTTACAGGCATGTGTCACCATGCTTGGCTAGACTAGGACTTTGACTCAAGCAGATCCCATTATAAGATACAAATATGTCACCTCCTGAAGAGTAAGGTCCATAAGGACAAACAACAGTTTTAGTGAACTTCATGTTCCCATTTTAGCACAGTCCTTGGCACCTGGATATGTATGCTAAAACTTAGTTCTTATTACTATCTGTTTTCCTTCAATTATTCCTCAAAAGAATCCCATTTGACCTTTATTCTGTAGCTTGTATAATGTTTGCCTGGCACCATATGTTAAATATTTACTATAAAAATCTTGAATGGGTAATTTTAACAACCTAAACATGTAATAACAATTAATGGGAAAAAGACCATGAATTTGAGAAAAAGCAAGGAGAGGAAGTTGAGAGGGTATGCAAGGGGAAGAAAGGGAAGGGGGAAATGATGACATATTATAATTTCAAAAAGAAAAGAAATATTTTTAAATACTTTATTCCCATCAATGAGCAGAAAACCATTAAAGTGAACAGTGTAAAATAAGCTTAGCTCTCTGATCAAAAAGTGGGGGGAAGAAAAGGACCTGGCAAAAGGGGGGGACAACAAAATCACAGGCACTGTGGGAAAGTATGTAGCCCGGAATGCCACAGAATGCCACAGAAGGCAGACATTCAGGCCCACACAGACCCTTTTCTCTCAGTTCATTGCTGATATAATGAGCAGAGTAACATACACTTCTTCATGTATTCATTCATTGGCCAATTTACTAAACAACTTCCATGGCCAGGTGTCTTATACCCTGTCTCCAACGAGAGCATGTGCCTGGGAGCCAGAATGGGAGGACCGTGGTGGCCTTTATACTCAGTATTGCTATGTAAGACTAGTCATGCTGGTTGCTGACTTTTCTGAGCTGAAATGGAATGGATGACAGTACCTCCAGTGGTGTGTTATTTTGTACTTTTAAAACACCCTGTTGTACTCAGTAGGCGTTCAGTAGCTGACTGTTATTATTAATATTATTATTAAACTGACACGCTCCTCTTTATTTTTTCCTTCTTTTATTTATTTGGTTTGTTGATTTCTCAAAACAGAATTTCTCTGTGTAGATCAGGCTACCCTGGATCTTACTCTGGCCTCAAACTCACAGATTCGCCTGTCTCTGCCTCCCACGTTCATGGTGGGGTTCACTACCATGCATGGCTAAACTGACAGTCTTACATTCTTGTAACCTAGGTAAGATGAACCTTGGAAAGAAGAAAAAAGACTAATAATTGCCTCTATAGTAAAGTCAAACATGTCCCATTGCAAAGGGGCCACCAAGTGACAACTCAAAGGAAAACGAAATAACTCCCAACTAAATCTCAGGATTGAAGAATGCTTTTCCGAGACTGTGGTGTTTCAACATGGGTCTGAGAGTGTGACAAGTGTAAACAGGTGGGGGCGTGGCTATGCACTTCTCTGCCTGTAAACAGACAACAAACTGTGTCAGACACAAAATGGAATTGGTTAGTGTGATAAGGAAAAGATGAGAGACATGGTTAAGATTATTTCTCTATAACAGCAAACACACATTTTGGCAGTGAATCAATGCATCATCATGAATCAATTGCTTTATCCAGACTCGGACAAAGAAATTATTTTTTTAAAAAAAGAAATAGAGTTAAAAATCAGGATAAAATCATTTTACTAGAAAGATGGTTTTGATTGTGACACAATCTCCTCTATAAAAGAAAAGAATCCTTTGCTGGTACATTCCATTAGCAAGAAGATGTCTTGGATACATTTGAATCTTTTGATTGCCTGATTGAATGAAAACTCTTAAAACAAGAATGAAGAACAGACATTCCCCCTTGGAAATTGTTCTCAGCAGTCTAGACAGAATTTGGTACAGGAACCCAAATTGAAATCTTGCTTGCCAATGGGGCCTTTACAATCTACTCTCTTGCACACTAATGGCTTCCTGGATGTGCATTGCCCAGTGAGATTTTAGGCTCCCCAAGAGCAGGAGCAGTGCCATCTGTCCTTCTCAGAACTCAGCACTATGATGAGCACAGAGTCCCCTGGGTTTGCCTTTCCCCAGTCAGTCCTCTCTCTCCTGTCTAAGTCTTCATTATAAGGTGATAAGTATGAAGGACAGGGGGAGCCACATTAGCTCATTTGTAATTATCTTCTGAGTTGCTGATTGCAGCCCCTGGGTTCCTACTTGCCAAGCAGACAGAGAAGAGCAACTTTCAGATCCACTGCAGTTTGCAACAGAGCGTTTTCCACTGGGCTCTGGAGAAGACTTTCTGCAAATCTCACCATGGTGGAATCAGGCTTAAGAAGGGAAAGGCCTTGCTGTCTCAGCGTAGGAGTGAGTTCTACCAAAGACTTTCCTAACAACCCTGAAGCCACCCAGCCTATGAATAGTAATGTGCAAAAGAAATCCCCTTCCGCTGCAGGGGTGCTCTGTTGTGCCCTACAGACCTTGCCAGGAAGTGCTGGGAAAACCTATGGGGGGTCCCTGCTGAGGCCAGGACTGGAATTGATTGAAGTATCAAGAATGTGGCTTGGAGGACAGAAGCACAGCATAGCCTGTCAGTTGAGAGAAAGCATCATTTGGCTTCCTCCCCCTTTCTTTCCTGAAAGTTGACTATCCTTGTAATTAACTGTGGAGCACGGCCACATGGGAGGTTGCTAAGAATGCAGAATCACAGGCTCCCCCTTTAGCAAAATCCCCAGGAATTCATAAGCACAGTAAAATTTGACAGTTGCTAGCCTAAGCCCTCGGGGCCTGTTAAATGTTCACGTTAAATGGGGTTGAGGCCTCTGACCTAGCTGTGAAGTTGCTATGGATAGCCGATGAGATAACCTGGTGTAACAGTGTGTGGTGACCATTTGGTAAACATTTCAGGAGTTTTGCAAGCCAGTTGTTGGAGTTTTGGTGGCTTGAAACTGGATTATGCTGTGAGTATTTACACCACAAACATCTGCAAACTGAACAAATCAGAGAATTTCATTTGATTAGCAGAGATCCACTTTACCTGCATTCCACCAGAGAAGCCTTTTACAAGTGATCTCTAAGACCCCTGAGCTGGGAAAACTGCCATGCTCAGTCTATAAAAGACACTTGCAGGTCTGGACGTTGTTCTGAACTGGGGGCTTGAGATGCTGTTTGGATACCAAAACAGAAGGTGTAATGGTACCAAAACAACAAGCTTCCAGAATGGAATGGGGGCCCTACGCTCACCAGCTGGAGCTCATTACTGCGCTGCTTGCCAGTGAGCAGCTCAAAGACCTTGCTCCATTGTGCCGCAGAAGGTCAGCGCTTCAGCAGCAAAGGAAGCCTGGACCCAGAGCAGAACCACTGGGCCCCTTCTGAGGGAACCTTGGAAAACAAGTTTTTAAATCATTAAGGAAATGAAAACGAAAAACAAATCCCAAGAGAGGAGAAAACCTGCTCTAGCTAGCTTACTTAATGGGACATTAAGGTCACATTGAAAGAAAAAAAAAAAAAACACTTGAGCCAACAAGCTCCCTAGTTCACACAGGGCCAAGATGAACGTAGAGCTGCGAAGCATTTGGGTTCTTAGATGTCTTTGCAAGGGGTTGATCTGCCTCTCGGAGGTACTGTAAGCATTTTGTGATCTGGAGGTTGCTATGGTGGCTGCTTTTGTGTTGAATAACAAAGTGCTATATAAAATTGAGCAAATCTGCATAAATTATGTCTGGCCTATAGCTCTAGTTTACACATCCTGATCTGTAATTGAAGAAACATGTTCAAGCCCAGAGCACTGGGGCATTGGCTTGTGTTCCACCAGTGAAGGACTTCCCCAGGTTAGCTTCATGCATGGGGGACTTTTTCTTCCCTTCAGCTGAACAGCCAGTGATTGCCAGCACACCTTTCCTGGAATTATTTTGCAAGCCTTTTAGGACAAATGCTAGGAAGAGGAGCACTTGGCATTTTTCAGATAATAGAAATCATAGCCAAGAGAATATGTTTCCATTTTTGATGCATGGAAATACAATCCTTTTTATGTCTTCAGTCCATATTTGTGACAAAATGATGTTTTCATATAAAATAAAAGCCCTAAACCTTACCACTATGTTGTCTCTCTGTCTTTAATCTCTTCCTCTCTGGGCCACAACATTCTTTGAAATCCAGAATCGTATTATCAGAGCCTTACTGCCTTTGGTCCAAGCAGAGCATATTGCAGTACTCTGGAATGATGAGGTATTGTCAGCCCCAAACCCCACCCCACTTTAACGCACTCTTCCCTCCCATTTGGCAAGATGTTTTCCTAGAGAAATACTGGAATTGTGTATTTGTAGATAGTTGGCAGCCTTAGCAAAGGGAATTGAAAAGAACCACTAGTATATTCCATATCCCCTGAGCTCACGCACGTCAATGGATGGCCAGGGTATGACATCTTCCCAGGAGCAGTGTGGCTCCATTTCAGTTTCTGCAGAGCAGGCCTGTTATTCTGCAGTCTTATGTGTTGCGAGACAACACCTAAGCCTTGTACCTTTTGCTCCTTTCTGGAAATGCAGCCAATCCACAGTCATACACAGGCAGCATCCAGCTGGGAAAGCTACTATTATCTCAGAGGTGAGTGCAGTGTGGCGGATGACTCATAAGAGCTTACAAATGACAAAACCAGGTGTCAGGGACTCCAAATGATATTAAAGAAGCTCCCTACCAGCGGTGAGACTGAACGAGATGGAAGGCCGGCCCTCTACCAACTGCGGCAGGGAAATATATGGGGGTGGTTCTGATTTTCGACTTGCATTCTTTCAAACAGCCAACTTTTACAGAGGGTATCCACATGAGCTAAGTGAGCCTGGGATTTCACTTGGCCCGAAGCCACCGGCCCTAACACATGTCTAAGGACTCGCAGCTGCCTCCTCACTAGTGGGTTCCCAGCACCTCCACTGCAGATGTGGGCTTTGAAAGCTGTGCAGTGTCTGCATCTCAAGCTTCTGGGAGAGGGAAAGAAAGAAAAGCATAGATGGGTTTGTGCTCCAAGTACCCACCCACAGGTGGAAGAAGATCCAGGAAGCAAGCAAGATGAAATTCCAAACTACTGGGCATTAAACATCTTCGGAGCAACAGGCTCTGCTGAACTCTGTTCATTCCAATCCTAGGCCTCCATAGCCTCTGAAGCATGGGTAAAATTAACTTGGCTCTGAAACTAATCACAGCACATTCCTAGCCAAGATTGCAGAAGTCCTTGGCCCATTTCTTTGCCTACGACACAAGATTAATCAATTACGAGTTGCTAATGATAAGCAAATGATAATGACAAATGAGCCTTGGGCCTTACCTGAAATCTAGAGATGCATTTGCAGACTGGTGGCCTGATCTAGTCTCCAGATTGGAGGACAAAAAAACTCAGTCCCCATGCTCATGTGTCACAAGTTCTAACACTGACTGCTGAACATATCTATGACTTGGTGGCCCCAGAAGGTCATCCCAAGATTCTCTTTTTCTGCTGCATGCTTTCATTAGATCAACTTGTCCAGAACAGAAGAAGAGTGTCAGCAACACGCTGGGGCAGCAAGAAGTGATGAGCTCAGCCCACACAGCAAGAGTATTTGCCAGAGTGTGGTGTTTGCCCAGTACAGCAGTTTCCAGACACATCTGCACAGCACCTAAGACAGAACAAAATCAATCAGAAAACACACAAAGTTTGTGGGTGGACTTTTCTCGGCACGTTCAAAACTGTTGACAATACAAACTCACAAGCTCTATTCATACCCTCAATCATTGAGAGACAGGGGGACCCCTTTAATGCCAATCCCTTCCTGTTTGCAACCATCTACAAGGCAAGAGTCTCTTGTTACTTCCTACCCTAAAATCAGCACAACTTTGTACCCTAGGTTCCAGAATTCCTTGGTCCCATAGCTCTTTCTCAAACAACAACTGTGTGTAAAGTTGGCCTTTGTCCTATGAACACACACACACACACACACACACACACAAGCCCACAAATCTGCTATGACCTTGAAAATCAGATCAAAGACTTGAACTTTAATCCTAGTGCAAGGAGTCAGGATGCTCACCTTTAGCAGTAGGAATTTCCATAGCCAGTTCTAGTTCTGACCCTGAGGGATTCTACACTAGGGCTCATGCTTGTAGCAGGAAACAAGAAAATAACTACCTTGTCCTCGAACTCAGGAAGCCTGTGTTCCAGTTGTAGCTTGGTGGTGAACTAGCTGTGGTTTTTTTCAATTCAATTTAGTCAAGCAGCAGAGGACCTTGCATCATGAGGGTCTTTGTGGAGAGTCATAAAACAATGATGCCTATGCTCGCCCACAGAAATTCTGGCTTTACTATATGTGTGCATGTTTCTGTTATCACAACCGCAAAAACACGTTTCTTAGACATCACCACTTAGAGTTGAAGAGATGGCTCAGTGGTTAAGAGCATTGGCTGTTTATTATTATCCCATAGAAGCCTGATTGTTTGCTAATGAAAGACAGAAAGGGGGTGGGACTTAATGGGACTAGAGGTGTGGAGAAACTGGAAGTAGAGGGAAGGGAAACTGTAATCAGGATATATTATGTGAAGGGAAAAAATCAGTCTTTAATAAAACAGAGAAGAAAAGCACTGGCTGGCTGCTTCCAGAGGACCAGGGTTCAATTCCCAGCACCTACCTGGCAGCTCAAAATTGTATCTCCAGTTCCAAGGGATTCGACACTCTCACACAGACATGCTTGAAAGCAAAACACCAATGCACATAAAATAAAAATAAAGAAATCACTTCAAATAGAAGTCATTTCCTAATAGCTGTATGTTTTCTACCATCCCCACTTGCTGACTTCTTGTTCATTCTTTCAACAGCATGTTAAGAAGGCCCTGTCTCATCTCCTCCTGTTCCTGCCTGTTCCTTCCTGTCTCCATTTTCCCATTCCCTCATCCTTCTTGATACCAGAATCCTCTGACTTTTGAGAACTTTCTTAAACATTCCCTCATCAGAGCCTTTGCACTTATTATCCGAGGGTATCTCCTTTTCAGTTGGTCCAGGTGAAATGTCAATCAATAGGGCTTTCCCCAGCTTTCCCATCAAATCTCCACAGCCCAATCACTTTGACCATCTCTTCATCCTTTTACGTCCTAGTCTTCATCACTGACATATAACATATGTTATAAATTAATCATATCTACCATCTTTTTTCTCCTGCTAGAATGTAAGTTCCACAAGGTCAAGGATGTCTTCTCTTTTTCTCTGTCTGCTCTGCCCCTGCCCCCAGTGATACAGATAAACAGTACAAAGAAAATAATAGCTCTGAATTGAATAAATGAAGGAATAGTAGCAAACACCAAATGTTTAATATTATAATGCTTATGGAAAATATAATTGAAATAAAAACTTAAGATCAGGTCTTATATATCCCAGGCTAGTCTTGAACTTGCTCTGTAGATGAGCATGACCTAGAACTCTTGATCCGCCTATTGCCCATGGACCAAGATTATAGGCAGGTATCACCATACCCTACTATAATTTAATTTTTTTTAACTACTTCATCCTCAAACTGAAAAGACCTCCATAATTTGGTGTGAGCAGTTGACATTTCAGGCCACAACAGGAAGTTCCAAGGATCTTCAGAAGGGGAATTTGAGGGAGGGCTGGGTTTAGATGTCTTTTTATCCCTTTTAGCGATATGTATGCTATGACTTAAATGGGCTAATCCTGTCGGGCTATCTTCCCAGTTGCTAATCCATACTTCTGGCTGGGAACATCCACAGATACCTCAGAACATAGAGTCCTCTGGAGATAAAAGCAACCACAAAGAATGTTTCCTAGATGCCAGGCCCTGGGCTTGAAGACATTTCTGGCATTATCAGTGAAGTTCACAACCACCCCATATGATGAGTAGCATTTTAGATTTTTATTACATTTTTAACTTTTATTTGGTGTGCAATTGGGAGGGGGCACATGCCTGTGGACATCAAAAGACAACTTGTGAGAGTTGGTTCTTTCCTTTTGACCATGTGGATCGTGTGACTCAACTTGGATCATGGGAGTTTGTAGCAGGCTCCTTTCCCCGCTGAGATATCTTGCTGACCTCATGAATAGTATTGTATCCTTGTTTTTCTGGTGAGGAAGTAGAGGCTGAAGGAGTTTAAAGCCCTTAGTCAAGTGCACACAACTAGAAACGATAAGGCTAGACAAAAGCTAGGCTTTAAACCTGGGTCACAAGCTCTAGCTCCCTCTCTTCCTTCTCATTGTGTGCTGCATTCTGGCTGTGGCAGTGTTTGCCCCTCCCCCTGAGCCTGGAAAGTTGTGTTGGGAAATCAAAACATGTAAATGTTACCACAACCATGAGGATATATTCCCACTTGTAAGCAGCAAAGAATTGTTGAGCCTAGTGCAAATGAAGAAAAGCTGGGCAGAAAAGACTATTTTAAAACTTAGGCTTAGAATTAGCTCCGTTATTACAGCGCTTGCCGGGCACACACAAAGCCTTGGGTTCCATCTCCAGTACTATGTCCTCCTGACTTGGTGTACTTGCCTGTACTCCTACCACTCCAGAGGGACGCAAAAGGATGAGGAGTTCACAGTTGTTCTTAGCTACATACAGAGTTCAAAGCCATCCTGGAAAATAGGATATCTTCTCAGAAAAAAATCTGTAACCCTGGCACTCAAGGGGCTGAGAAAAAGGATCATGTGTTTGAACTATTTGGGTGAGATGCTGCATCTTGCTTGCTTCCCCTCAAAAAAAGACAAAAGAAGTGACTTGGCTCAAATTCTGCCTCAGTCTGCCTAGTAAATACAAGTGCCTAAGGTCAGTCCCATCATCGTCATCTCACACACACAAACTATTAAAATAAACTTCGGGGGACTATCAATTGACTGTGGCAAGATACAAGTGTAAAAGCAGGAATCCCTGACTTCATAGCTTTGCCATGAGGATAATAGTCAGGAATGGATCAGGCTCAGCACCTGGCACCAAGCAAAGCTTAGTGGAAGCTCACTTCTTTCTTTTCTGCCTTTTCAGACTCCTATATGAGCATCCTCTTTGTAGTTGCTTCCAAACTCCAGGATCATGCTTTGTGAGTGGCAAGGGAGGAGATGTTAACCACCTCCAGGGACAATCTGGGTTTCCTCTGCATTCACTGCTTCCCTTGTCATTTTTATTGGCCTTGTATTAGAATTGTAAGAAGTGGAGATGACCTAAAAACTTAGGCTCTCTTAAAAGGAGGAAATCTGGAAACTCAGTATGTTATAATGGAGAATGTTTAGCATTTCCCTTCTTTTTCATAACTTGTCAAGACTGATGTTGTATCAACCTTGGTTGAGGAGAGCAAATGAACATTAACATTGTCGAAAACAACTCTCATTACTTGAGGATTAAAGTAGGAAGCCCAGTAAAGACTCTTAGCCATGAAAGGTATGTCTCCAAATACTCTGTTGCCATAGTGCCAACATTTCCGATTCTTTTTGGGTCTCTTGTGATACTGAGTAGGTTCAGATCCATCCTAGGCTACCCCATGTTTCCCTCAGGTTTATGTGAAAGCATCATTCTGTAAATACAAAATGAGTATTTGCAGGCAACTAAAGAGAAATCCAAAAAAAAAAAAAAGAGAGAGAGAAATCCTGAAATGGAAATATTTAGTAAAAACTGTCTATCTTTAGGTAATATAATAACAGTAACACTTTGGGTTTATCAAGTGCCTTTGTTCTGAACAACTCAAGCTCTGAAACCATTATCACGTTAATCAAATAGCACATTCCTAAGCTAGAATATCATCATGTGGCTGTTAGTAGTGTCATCAATTCCAGTCTGGAAACCACATACTGTTATGAGAGGCAAAATGGAACAAGAAAGGGAAATAACAAGAGCCTCAAAACTACTTCAATGTGTAAGTCCTAATGCAAATAAATCATGTCTCTGCAAAGTCCTTTTGCAGGACTGCACAGACTCTCTCTCTATTCCCAATTCAGGTATTAGGAAAGACTACTACAGTTTCCCAAACACATCATGCCAAGTGAAAGCAGCCACAGACTGACACCAGACTCAGTTGTTGAGGTGGCTCTGCCTTCAACTTTCTGGGTATCCTGCTGTGTGCAAGACCTTTCCCTTTCTGCATCAAACTTTCCTAAGCTGAAGAAAGAGAGCATGGAATGGATGAGTACATTTTATGATGTCCTGACAATAGAATACTTTGCCCTAGAGACTAGGAATCCATATATCACCTGTGGGGCTTCAACATAGATATCTGGAAACATTAATGCGCTTTTGCTCCTAATGGCATTATTCTTACTAGAAATATAAATAACACAGGTATCTGTCAAAAATGGATGCATTAAAAATGGCATATAGACACAGCCATATGTTCTTTTTTTTAAACTTTCATTCCTTTTCAAATGTACTATGTAGCCAAGGATCTAAGAATGACCTTGAACTTCCGAATCTCCTCCCTCCACCTTCCAAGTGCAGGGATTCCAGCCACACATGGATCACAGGGCCAGGTGTCTGCAGTGCTAGAGATCATCAACTGTCTTGCATGCTGGTCAAGCACTCTACCAATTATGTGGCATTCCCAGCCTTGGAATATAGATCAAGAAAGGTGTTCTGCATTCTGCACCTGGCATTTTGTATCTGACTGTTGCTGTGATTGCCAAGATGAGCACTTGACCATTTTCTTTCACAGATTCTGAAAGAAAGTAGGAATTATAATACTGGCTTACAGACAATACTGGTAGGCTCTGCCCAACAGCAACCTAGCAACTGCTTTCATCATCACTCACCGCTACTACGACCTGTACTATTGCCAAGTGCAAGCAAGGTATGGCAATGTGTAAGAAGAATGTTTGCTGCACCAGTGGCTCTTGTCTTCTTCTTCTCTTCTTCTTCTTCTTCTTCTTCTTCTTCTTCTTCTTCTTCTTCTTCTTCTTCTTCTTCTTCTTCTTCTTCTTCTTCTTCTTCTTCTTCTTCTTCTTCTTCTTCTTCTTCTTCTTCTTCTTCTTCTTCTTCTTCTTCTTCTTCTTCTTCTTCTCCTCTCCTCCTTCTCCTTCTCCTTCTCCTCCTTTCTCCCTCCCTCCCTTCCTCCCTTCCCCCTCTCTGTTCCCACATGGTCCTGACTGACCTCACTTCCTCTCTTTCTCTCTTTCTGTCCTCCTCCGTTCTCCCTTCCTCTGCCTCTACCCCTTTTCCAAGTCCCCACTCCCTTCCCCCACAATAAATCTTCTAGGTCTGTCACATGGCATGATTCAGCAGGGGAACCCACCAGCTACACCCTTACTCCAGCTGCATTATATTTTATAATAGATAATCCTTTCACTTGATAAAAGAAATTGCAAGCAGCTAAGCGACTTGTCCAATGTCACACAGCTACAAAGCAATGAAGCTGGAATTCAGCCTCAAATCCCTCTGGCTCCAAGCTTAGTGGTCGTTCCCTTCCCAAACAAGGCATTTTCTAGGAAAGAGACTCTGTTAACTTCTAAGTCCAGAGGGAACAAAGCTACCCAAAATTGCCTCTGTTAGAGCATGCACACAAAAATGGTACAGATAAAGCAATCGGTCTTAAGATTTCCAAATCAGTTACCACCATCTTGCAAAAAACCGAAGTATTGTTCTTAACGACTGTGGACATGGCCCAGTGGATAAGAGAGTACTTGTTCTCCAACTATAAGGACCTGGGTTCAAATGCCCAGAATCAACAACAACAACAACAACAACGAAAGTCAGGCACAGCTGCATGTGCCTGTAATTACTGATAGGAGTGATAGGAGTACCCCCAGAGCATCTTAGCCAGATAACTTACTTGCAACCACAAGTTTTTTATTTTGTGGGAGAGTCCTTCTCAACATAGCACAAAACACTAGAGACTGATAGCTGATGTCTTACTCAGAGCCCATCTCCTCATGTATGGACACAACTACACACTCATATGCATGGGCCCTCCCCCACCCACATATGCATATTAGCTTTAGTACATTGGTGAAGCAGGGTATCATGGTGCCTGCTTACAATCCCAGCTGGGGCAGGAGGATCATTGTAAGCTTCAGGCCAACCTGGGGCACATGATGAGTTTAAGGCTAATTTGGGTTATATAGCAAGACCCTGTCTCAAAGAAAAATGGCAAAAGGTATTGAATCAAATCCAATAGAAATCATTTCTCTCGTTAGCTGAATTCATGAAGTGAATTTTAGTTGGGCGGTGGTGGCACACGCCTTTAATCCCAGCACTTGGGAGGCAGAGGCAGGCAGATTTCTGAGTTCGAGGCCAGCCTGGTCTATAGAGTGAGTTTCTGGACAGCCAGGGCTACAGAGTGAGTTCCAGGACAGCCAGAACTACACAGAGAAAACCCTATCTCATAAAACCAAAAAAAAGTGAATTTTAAAGAAAATTCCCACTGGTCTTCTTCCTTTTGCAACTTCTACAGTTCACTAAAAGTAAAATGTGTCCCTTTAGATAGTCATATATGCCAGGACAATATCTTCTTATATTCCCAAAGGCAGACAGCAATATAAACTGGTAGGTTTTAAAGAGAATCTGCACAATATTGTATATAATTAACTCTTGACTCTATGATAAATGCTCTTCCATGAGGTTTGTTCTTAAATAAAGTAGCCTATCTTTAACCATCAGGCAGATTGAAAATCCTGAGACCATCACTGCTTATGTTGGATTTGGGTATTCATATTTATATTTGAAACTTTACCTTTCTTTTTTGTGGCAAATCAAAGGTTTTCAATAAAATCCATTGCAGCGTAAATAAAGCCTTAGTTACACATCTTTCTGCTTTATGCAGATTAAGCAGTGTTTCCCCCTCACCCCCAGGGTAGATAAATATCTCATAGACATTCGAGAGATCCTCTTTTAGGGTCTTGCAGCAAAATCACTGTTGGAAAATAATCTCTTCCCAATCTTTTTTCTGTTGGCACTACATGATTCTCACCCCAGCAATCCTTAGACTACTATACAAGGTAAGCTTTGGAACAAACTTGGACTGCCTGAACAAACTCTTCTTAGGGAGTGTCCTTTTCAAGAAGACACTGTGGTTGAAGGAGAAAGATGTTCTGCACAATTAATGTTTGCAAGAGGGTCACTGAGAAGGTCAAATTTTAACTGGTGCCAATGTATCACTCAATGTCCAATGGTGGACTGATGAAAGCACCTGATTGGCTTCGGCTACATGAACCCAAAAGACAAGAATGTCTGGATGAGACAGAACAATGAGGGACAGCCCCTAAAACAGCTGTACACCCTAAATACTATAACATCTGATTAAAGAAATAAGTATTTGTCAGGAGGCGACTAGGCACAGGCCTGCTCCAAAGGAATGCAGGTTGTCCCATGGAAGCAATTTCAGCTTTTCCCTCTAAGTCTATATGGGTACAGATTCAAATATAATGAATCCTGTTCTGTTGACTACATACGTTCCCCACTCCTGTTACACTGTGTCTTCCTAACAGATGACAATATGAGGACATAGACTCCAAAGTATCAGAGCTGGAAGGGAACTTAGATTTCAAGTTGAACATACCCACTTCTGCATTTCTCAGAAGAGGAAACAAAACCCCAAACAAGTCATGGTATTTACCCAGTTTCATCCCGCTTCCACAGAAAGAATGCAAAAATGTCTGTATTAATGTTGAAAACAGTGCTCTGTGCGTACCTCATTGTTTTGCTTCCAGAAACTGAGAAAAAGCAGTCTCTTGGCTCCTCCCTCCTCCCCACCCCCACCCATACTCCTTGCTCAGATCAACAGTTCCGGGTTCTCCCCTTCAGTCCTTCCAGCTTTCTCAGTCTCCTCCCCTCTGTAGGGGTAGGTCCAATTACTCAGCATCCCACTTAGCATAGCAAAGAGTAAAAGTCTAGAAACGTGGTGTAGCAAAAAAAAAAAAAAAAAAAAAAAAAAAAAAAAACAACGGACCCCCGCTTGGCGCTTTGTTCTTCCCAACTGTGCTTACTTTCCCTAAGCAGGCAGAGCTGCAATCTCCTCTGCTGTGGCTTCTTTCTGTTAGTTCAGGCCCCCACGGATAATTTTGCATTGTACCCCAGTTTTATATACACACACACACACACACACACACACACACACACGCACACACACACATTCATATATACGAAGGGGAAAAAAAAAACCAGCATCATCCCAGTTGACCTTCGAACTGGTCCTTGTCCAGGATGACAATGGTCTTTCTGAGGACAGGCCAGCCCTGCAATGTTTGATTAACACCAACCAGCTCTTTGTAGACAATATCAGGCCGTACAGTAACAGGAGCACGCCTTTTGCTTTGGGGTTGCTCCTCTGTTGATACAATCCATTATCCTGTTTGCCTTTCTTACTACAGCAAGGCATTGCACCAAGGGCTTCAAGGATTTTTTTTTCCTATAATAACCTCCAAATCCCTTAGCACCTGCCTTCTGCCAAAGAACCTCCCTCTTCACATCGCTGCTTTTCTTTGTCCTTTCAACACCATTTTTGAATAGTAGGTAAAGCTAAAGCTATACTCCCATCCCAAGGAAAAAGAAGCTATGGTCACAACTAGTGGCTCCACATTTTAAAAGAAACCAAATGGGGCAGAGAAATCGAGTCACTGTTTGCTTAACCCTTTCGCTACTGTCCCTGTCTTTGATTCAAGGTCCCGGCTTTGTAGTCACACAGTTTGAAGCAGGAAGACAAGTTCCAGCGCTCGGGGCAGCAACCGGGAGATTTTAATTGATTTGCTTCAAGGCGAGTGCCACAGTGACGTTAACTCATGTACACAAACAGCACTGGGCTGCTTTTCTCGGCTCCCCCCAGTTATTCAGTCTAAAGCATACAAATACACACCCTCAAAATCTTTCCAAACTCCCCCAAACATTATGAATCACGAGATGAATGGAATCTCCGAATCGTAGACCTTCCAGACATTTACAGACAGCACCTTCACATTCAAAAGAAATCCATATTTGAAAACATTTTCACGTCCAGCAGTGTTGATAGAAAAATACCAACAATCTCAATGTTGAAACAACACAGAGAATTCTGAATGAAGATTTTCCAGAAAATAATAGGTTCTGTTTCTGTGGAGTGGCCACACAGCCTTTCAGAGTTGTAACCCCCACCCCCTTCCCTAGTATCTTATTTATGTTTGTGCAAGATACCCCTGGTTAATTATCAGGCTTTTCCATTTGCCCAGTAAATGGAAGGCAAATTAATAATTTCGGGGAGAAAAAGACCTGGGCACTCTTCTCCCCCCTCTTTCCCAGGTCAGCCGGCTCGCTTATGAATTAGTGCTCCAGCGGCCTGAATAGCAGGGAATGAATGTTTGGCTAAATCCTCTAAGTATGAAAGCTCTTCACACCATTTGGTCTTGAACTGATCCAATAGCGAGGTGTAACCACTAGTGACAATAAAGCGCCATCTGGCAAAGTGAACTCCGGGACAAACAATGACAAGCCCAAGTGAAAAGAATTGCAATGATTTCCACAAACATGTGAAATACTATAAACTGTGGGACTTAGCAGCTTCTCCCGAGGCAAGTAAACAAATGCAACCCTTGGGCTGCGCTTGCCACCACGGCAGGCTGAAGTGGGGAGGGGGGGAACTCCGTCTCTTAGAGCAGCCTGGCTCCATTTGCATTTAGCTAGGGAAAAATGTATGCAGATTAGGGAACAAAAAAATATATAAGCGCTCGTAGCCAGACGTCACTTTTCCTTCGCTCTTTACTGTCAGGGTGATGTACTGGAAGTCTTTATTTCTTTCAGCTCGGGCCTCTCGGTGCCTCATTCTCCTTCCAGCCTGTTCTCATGCCTTTCTCATCACCTGCTGAGGCCTTGATCATGGACAGAGCAGAGGAGCAGCGGGGGGACAATTAGAGAGGAGTTCAGACTTTGATCATTTGACCATATGTGAATACAACAGCTGACCACATGTTTGAAAAGACAACTGACTTAAATGTATTAAAAACATCACAAAGCAAAAGCATAGATACTGAAATTTACATTTTAATTATCTGACACAATGCTGCGTTCAACTTTTTTTTCAAAATATTGAATATGAAAAAAAATACCTCTTGTCCCTTCGAAACAGGAAGAGAAAGCACTTTCAGTGCGTTCTCCCTGCCCCCACCTCCACCCCCCGCCAAAGGCGCCCCCTTTCAGCACAACATTTAACCACTGTGTATGGTGAAGAATCCTGTGCCTGAGATTTCAAAAGGCATATTCAAAGCTTCCCAAACTTGAGCATGATTACCAAAGGTAGACTGAGCTCCAAGTCCACTCATTTAAAGAATGATTGAACTCAGAAAAGATCGGTTCAGTGTGCCTAAGCTAAACTAGCTCTATGTGATGAGTTTCCCCAAGGAAACTCAGTCCTCGAGTTCTTTAAAAATGGTCATTTAAAAAACATGTTTTGTCAAGTTCACCAAACGAAAGAGCTTTGCTGTCCACAATACTCTCCAATGCTTGGTTAGCTGGAGTGTCTTTGCAGCCTCAGGGCACAAAGGAAAGTTGTTTGGTGGTCAGTTCTAGCAAAATGTGCTTGCTCATTCTTTCTGCTTCTCTTTTCATGTATCAAAGCTGAACTGATTTTAGCTTAGCTGAGGTGAGGTGTGGCTACTTCTGATCCGACTAGGACCCTTTCTCAGGCTTTTGTATGCAATTGATGATCTCTCTCTCTCTCTCTCTCTCTCTCTCTCTCTCTCTCTCTCTCTCTCTCTCTCCACCCTTCTGGAGACGTGGGGCTTTTCTTATCTTCCCCACCTACAAGATAATTAACATATTCATGAATGGTTATTTACTCTCAAATAGCAAGATAATAGAAAAATAACACTAATTGTTTTGACAGCAGTTTGCTTAAGAGTTATCTGGAAGAACAAATGTTTCTTTTGTAGTGTTAGGAAGATGAGTGCTTATCTATGTATTAAGATTATTTCTGTTCTTATGGTAGACAGACCAAAGCAATTTGGGGTAAGGGGGAGAAAAGATCTAGATGCAATTTAAGTGAAATTTCATTTAACATCTCCCCAAATGTTTTGATAAGCCATTTACTCTTTTTTCAGTGAGAGAGATTAGCAATGCGATTTACATTTTAATGGCTATATATGCTAATATTTTGTTGATAATCTGTGAGTCTTAGTGTCTTTAAAATGTAAATTGCCTTTTAATTTAAAAAGATCCCACCTGTGTAATTTTACTTTGGTATCTTCTTAAATGTAATTGATTTATAATCATTATCGTATAAGCACTTAAAAAAAAAAAAACCAACAAAGCAAAGGTTGCTTAAAAGCCACGTTCCTGTCTTAATTACGAGTGTCCTTACTGGGGTTTATGTGCCACCTTGAGGCCTTGGGCATGTCATCACCCTCTCTGGGCCTGTTTCCTTCTCTGTAACACAAGTTAATTAAAGGAGCTGATCTCTAATGACTTTTCCAGTTCCAGAGAATCTCAGATGCTATAATTGCCCTACCAAGACAAACTTCACAATTGAGTCTTGATAACTTTTATTTCCTTAAAGAAATTTTCCCTGTAGCATGGAGAGAAAGGTTGATGAGTGAATCTCTGTCTCTCAGTCTCTCTCTCTCTCTCTCTCTCTCTCTCTCTCTCTCTCTCTCTCTCTCTCTCCTCCCTCCCCCTCTCCCTCCCCCCTCTCTGCTCAGCATCAAAAACTCAAGGCCGAAAGCATGCCATTCAAGGACTTCAACCACTGAGAACTTGCACAGCCCAGAGTTAATGTGTGTTTATATTTAACCTATTGTAAGCCCACAGTGCTAGCATTTTATCCTTTTCCGTCCTTACAACCCCCTTGCAAAATAAGCATTATTATCTCCTCTATTTCATAGGTGAAACTAAGGTCCACAAAGGCCAAGGCTTTTGGAGCAAATCTCCTGGCTAACCTTCGGTAGAACCAAAGCTTGATGTCAGATAGGAATTTTCACGCCATCCAACATCCCCTCACAGAAAGATAATGTGTATCAGAAGAGTAAGCTACTTTATCAGTGATTTCCTGGGACAAATCCTCTACCTCAATTTCCTTAACCCACATAGGAACTGTATCTTCAGGAATCTATCACCTACCTCGTGAATAAAGACAAAATTAGAAAAATCGTAAACTAAAAGTAAACAATGTGCTTCCTCTTAGATGGCAAAAGAGAACACTGATCCGCCCTCTCCGGAACACACACACTGGCCCTGGATGGTTGAACTAATAAGTTAGATAAGTTTTCAACTATGGGAGTCTTCTCTAATGCCATTCCCATGGCTAAAAGAAATGTCTCACAAAAACAGAAATTTCTAGAAAGCATAAACCAACGTCCTCTGTTGAATCAAGATACAAATCTCTGGGAAAATCGTTCAAAATGAAAGAAATTGAAAAGTCTGCCCTGCAAATATGCTTCATTTTAATCTCAAAGAGTTAAGGCTTTAAAAGTAAACAGAAAATGAGCCCAATTTGAAGCCAATGAAGAGGTCTGTGGAACCACTGACAAACAGGGAGTGACTTCACAAAATGCTACTTCCCGATTTCAAAAAGAAATTGTTTTGTTTAAGAAAACAAACAAACCTTAAGGCATCTAGAGATATGAGATATTGTAAGATATAAAATCCAAAACATGATTTGAAATTTAAAGATAAACTTAAATCTTCATGAAGGGCAGTGGAGGAAGGGACTCTGTGATGGGCAGATTGGAGCAGGGCAGCACTGGGGATGTAGATAAATAAATAAACCAGGGGGAAAAAACCCTTGAGTCTTCTGGGCTGGTAGTTTTAGCGCCCCCCCCCCCAAGAACCTCACCCCATCAAATCAGAGTGACAGTTAGTAGTAGTGCCTGGGGGCGGGTACTTTCTTGAAGTAAAGTGCTTACTTAAATGGTCTTCCTGAAGGGAGGGGTGCTTTGAGAAAGCGATTAGGTTAAGCCCAGCCATGGAGAAGGGGTAGACTGCTTCATGGAGTTCATTCATGATTTTCCCATAAAGGAGCCTTTTAGATTGTGTGCCAGAAAGCAAGAGCATCCCAGAGGAAGGAAAGAGGGAGATGCTGAGATTCAAGGGTGCTTAATGAGAAGGTCAGTTGGTGAAGGCAGCGTTCAGAAACTTGGGTGTTTTATGCGACCACTGTTATTTTGTAACTTTCCTAAATTTGTGCTTTTTGTCATTCCTGCTTTTATTTAGTGATTTGCTGCCAAATCCTTCCAGCTTTGTTTTGGAGTTCTACAATCCATGGAGGAAACAAACAAACAAAAAAAAAACAAAAAACAAAAAGTTACCAGAAGGTTCCCTTCCCACTTCTCCCTTATACGCTTGAGGAAAGCACAGAAACACAAGCAATTCATCTATCATGTCTGATACTACCAAAAAGCCCAAGGTTAAAGATAGCTTTGGCGTTATACATAAAATGAATGTCCAGCTAGGAAAACAAGGCTCTATGTTCAATTATAAGATGAACAGTAAGTGTTGAAACACACGTTGAGTGTGGTGGTGCAGACCTTTAATCGCAGCAGGCAAAGGCAGGTGGATCTGGTCTACAGAGTGAGTTCCAGGACAGCCAAGGCTACAGAGAGAAACCTTGTCTCAAGAAACCAACCAACCGATCAATCAATCAATCAATCAACCAAACAACCAATCAATCAAACAAACAAACAAACCACAAAAACACTCAAAACAGCTGCTTAAGGGGGAAAAGCAAGTTCATACATCTCTGGTGCAAGTACAGATGGTATATGGATAAGAATCGTCATGGTTTTTTCTTCTCCAGAATTCTCAAGGCTAAGAAATAATGGGTAAGAAGAGGGCATGAATCTCCATTCCATACTGTTGGTGATTGACAGTGTTTCCTTTTCTTAAACAAAAACACCATCTCCTCTCCCTGGAGTAATTATGAGGAATATTTGAAGTGATAGATGCCGAGTAGGTGGTGTTAAGTTGGAGCAGGTTGTCTTGAAATTCCAAGGAAAGAGTTTCGTTGCTAAGTTACCTAAATGGGCTTCTATGTGAGGTAATTCACAAGATAATGAGAGACCGGCCTAGAGGAGAGAGCACCTGGGGTAGGGGCGGTCCTGGAGGCTACTTTACTAAGACAAACCTCTCATCAGTGCTTGGAGTTTCTGTGTTTCTTGGTTAGGTTTTGTTTGGGGTTTTGTTATTTTTGTTGTTTCATTTTATTTTGCTTTTTCTTCTACATAGGGTCACACTGTGTAGCCCAGGCTGGCCTAAAGCCTGGTCTTGGGAGAGGTTCCTAATCTTTTGAAAATCTAATGAAGTCTAAAGACCCATTCTCTAGAAAATGCACATATTCACTGAATTTTGCATATGTTTTCTGAGTTTCTTGGACCCCCAGGAGGGAATTAATATACAGTGGGCTAAGAATTCTTTGGACTTTAAATCTCTATTGATCCACAACCATAGGGGTAAGAATTTCTGCTGAGGACAGCGCATCCCACATCTAGCAACAGTGATCCAGAAAAGGATCCTGCCAGCATTGCAGACTTGTCTATGTCACTCTAGAATTCGCTTTCTTCCAAGCAAAAGCACAGCTCTGGGATTCCAGCACTTACAAGGCCAGACTGAGCTACACAGCAAGACCCTGCCTCGAATCTTTTCTTATTTTCCAGCATACTCCTCTTTGAGACTTATTCCCACCTCCCTCTTCCACCTCCTCTTCCCTGCATGGTCTTCAGCGGTGACCTTGCCACTTAGCTCTCTGAGAAGAATCCAACTCATCAGATAAACATGATCCATCTTACCTTAGACCAGGACAAACTCAACTACCCTTGCCTCCATTGTAGGCCTCTCCCTGAACCTCAGGGCATACTTCCCTAGTACCAACACTGCCTTTCGTGTGGAGGGTGGGGGTGGGATTAGTTGGCAGATGGGGGTCCTTGTGCCCCCTGTCACCAGTGTGAAAGTCAAAACAATATAAAATTCGAGAGGCCTATGAGAAAAATGCCTGATCCGATGTAAGCTTTCGTTTCAGTGTTTTTGTTTGCTTTATTTTATTATGCAGGATTACACAAGGTCATTTTCATGCAAACATATAATGTACTTTTGATATACTCTCCCCATATCACCCAAAGCGTCCCTTCTCTGTCCCATTGAGCCCCCTCTGGTCCCCAGACAGTTTTGCTTCTATGGTCATGTTATGAGTACACATGATCTTATGTATCCATACACTCTGAGACCCACAGAAGAGAGAAAGCATGTGACATTACCTCCAGATACATACATTTTCCTACAAACAATATAACTTTATTTTTCATAGCTTAAAAAAAAATCTGTTGTATATACATAAACCACATTGTCTTCACCAATTCCTCTGTTGTGGGACACCAAGTTTGGTTCTCAACTCAATCATGTGGTTAGGGCTACAATACACATTGACATACAGATATCTATACCGTGTGGATTTGGTGTCCTTTGTGGAAACCTCCAGAAATGGTACAGCTGGGTCAGATGGTAATTTCTTGTCTTTCTTTTGTTCAGTGCTGGGTTGAGAATCCAGGACCTAAAACATGCTAAGTAGTCACACTATACTGAACTATCCTCCTGGGTCTATGTTCTTCTTGCTGTACATAAATCTACGGCAAAATAAAATGCTGAACAGCCAGACACTTACTCAGAATTACTCTATGTTCCAGAAAATGCTTGTCACCAGAAATAAAAAGATGGGCACAAAGTGGCTCTCTCCTTGGGACCTCTCACTTAGCCTATGTGTTATTGGCTTGTACCTATCTCGTGATACAATTGGGGGTGGCAGCAGTCTTTGAAAGGTATTCAAGGGACTTGTTCCTTTCTTTCCCTCCTTTTAACTGTGAGCATTTCCCTCCGTCATGGGTTTCTACCATGAGGTAGTGCTTGGCCATGGGCTAAAAGGACTCATCTACCACCTTTGAAACTGTAAGTCAAAATAAACCTTTCTTTCTTTGCAGAGTATTATTATTTTTAAAGATTTATTATTATTATTATTATTATTATTATTATTATTATATGTAAGTCCACTGTAGCTGTCTTCAGACACACCAGAAGAGGGTATCAGATCTCATTATGGATGGTTGTGAGCCACCATGTGGTTGCTGGGATTTGAACTCAGGAACTCCTAACCACTGAGCCATCTCTCCAGCCTGCACTATATTATTATTGTTGTTCTTGTTCTTGTTCTTGTTTTTATTCTCATGTACTTTGTCACAGTTTAGGAAAACCAACACAGTGAAAGAATGGGAATTATAAGGCTTTGAAACTTCACCCAAACTCTATAAAGCATTCTGAACCGACTAAAACAAGTAGGTAGATCAAATCACAAATTCCACACCGCCTTCCAAGCAACACTAAAACAATGTCCAATGGACAAAAGAAGGTCTTTGCTGGGATTCTATTTGTTTTATTTTGAAGCTGTATGTAGCACAGGCTGCCTTGAACTCTGAAATCACAATCATCCCACTTCAGTCCCATAAGTGTTAAGAATATAAGGCTTGACAAGTTTTTTGTTTTGTTTTTTTTTT
>NC_034613.1:49032682-49042126 GCF_900095145.1 Mus pahari | reverse complement strand
TTTTTCGAGACAGGGTTTCTCTGTATAGCTCTGGCTGTCCTGGAACTCACTTTGTAGACAAGGTTGGTCTCGAACTCAGAAATTTGCCTGCCTCTGCCTCCCAAGTGCTGGGATTTAAGGCATGTGCCACCACACCCGGAGACAAGTTTTTTGTTGTTGTTTTGTTTTGTTTTCTATGTGAGCAAAAATTAAACAATTTTAAATGAACTGTTATAAGTTATATGTAGAAGGCAGGATTAAAGGAGATTCTAAATCTTACTTTTTGTTTTGTTCTCCCTCATATATTTCATTTTATGTAATTATTTATTATTTTTGTAGTAGAGAGGATTGAATCCAGGACATAATAAGTGCTAAGTGCATGCTCTACCACAGAATTTATGCCAAACCTCCTTGTTTCACATATATTTTCTACCACAATTTTTATTAAAATGCTATTGATATGTTGCTTAAAATGCTATTAGTATGAAAACAAAGGGTAACAGACTGAAATAAAATGAGCTGTGCTCAGCCTTGTGTCCCAGTGCTTGGTTGGGCAAGTCTGGACCTCTGTGGATCTCTGTATGTCTATGATGTCATTCAGGTAGGCATTTGGTCCTGACCAATACTTACTAATATGACCTCTATATTCCAACTTAGCCCCTTGTACTGACCTACAGGACTGATAATCCAAGGGAACTTCCAGCTAAACTACTGATATACCCTTTGAAGAACTTCAGCCTCCCCGCCCTGCTTACCTCCTCCCCAGCATACCACCGCAGGCAGTCCTGGAGCGTGATGCTCCTCGTTCTGGCTCTATCCTTAGTACCCAGCCAGGAGACATTTCACTGGATGAATGAATGACTGACTGAATGAATGAAAAATGAGCCAACAGCAGAATAAGGTGACAGCAAGTTCTGTCACTGCCTATCTTAGCTCAGTCTGAGAAGGCAGCTGTATTTCCAGTTCCATGACCTCTACCTTCCAGCTCCCAGCTGATGTGAGCATGGCTGAAGGGTTTCTCTCTGCTGGGGGAGCATTTTGCTTTGCAATTCTCAACAGAGCAAAAACTTTTAAACTCCTTCTGCCACACAGGGCACATGGCATAGCTCTGAGCATGCAGCCTGCTTGCAGGCTGGCTTCCGAACACTTCCTTCCAGTGAGGATGCCACTTTCCATGGGGTATGGATGAGACAAGGAGCACACTTCAAGATTGTCCCAGGACACAGTCTAAATTACTGTGGCTGAAACCTACTCTTACCAGTAAGAACCCCAAAGAATATCTCCCCCACCATTCTTCCATCTATCTCTAATCATGTCCTTTCCATCTCTGTCAGGTATACATATGCATGGAAAATACATGCATATACATATAAATATATACACGTGGTATTCAGCCACACCATAGCATTACAAGCCAAATTAGTTTTAACTCTGCTTTTCATTTCTTATTTCCCAGTGTCCTTGCCACGGGTGAACTTCGATCACAATACAAGGGAATTTGACACGTGATACAGATGTGGAGTCGGGGAGAAAACCAATTGTAAACAGGAAGGTCGGAGCAGAGAAAAGAAAAGAAGGAGATAGTTTTTGGTTTTGTTTCTAAGTTTTAAAAGGTTTGTGCTCAGCTCTGGCAGTCATCTGTTCAGTCACACCTTCAGAATGGGACTCAGAGTACTACAGAGGAGAAAAAAAGTCCAATGAGAAGTGGAAACTGGACAAACTGAATTTCACAACAAAACCTCAGTTTCCCCTTCCTAACAATGTTACGTTACCATGAGGCTTATAGGACACATTTGTTTTTTTTTTTTTTTACATTAGGCAATGCAGAGAATCAATTAAAATGGATCCAAATTGAGAAGCTCCAACTTTTAAATTTGAAAAGGCTTTTTGAATATCCATTTATTCTGTGGACACAATTGGAGGACAGTCTGTCAACATGACCAATCAGCAAAACAATAGTGATAGACTCCTTCCTGGGTCCCATGGGATTCCCAGCAATGGCCTAATGACCTATTTTCCCATATTGGACAAGAGGTCTTTCCTCTGGAGCATGTCTTAAATCCACTGAGACTGGCCTTTTTAAATGCAACTGGCCATATCTTCAAGTAATCAGTCATTTTGTGCATGAGACAGTTCAGACACATGAACTTCATTTTATGATGCCAATGAAGCTTAACAACCTCTTAATAAAGGAGTGCATGCAAAGGAGTTGCAGCAAAATCTGCCAATAAAAATATTCTGCCAAGTGATAGTTATTTTTTTCATTTAGATTGTAAGATTAAAGATATGTTTTAGTTGGAAGGAAAATGCTATTTCTATACAATCAAATTACCCTTTACAGAACGATTCTTCTGAAAATCCACTCGTTTCTACATAAACCTGTGTGTGCATGAAGAAAGCTCTGGCAGAAGTCACAAATGGCTTTTACCACTGTTTCTAGTAGAAAGGCTTGTTAGATTACGGAGAGCACACAGCAAGATACAAACGACGACATGTTCAGTGGTGGTGATGATGGTACCCAGTGCCCTGTGTACTCTTCCACAAAGCTATAGTCCAATACTGAAAGAGGATTTTACTGTTTCTGTATTCTGTATTCTTTACACTTTCTTGAGTAGGTAAGATCCAGTCCTAAAAAAAGAATAATTAACCAAAATTGTAGCTATAATTTTACAGATAATTTAAATTACTTGTGATTAAATTAGTATTACAATTAATATCCTCATTTTTGAGACAGAGTTTCACTATGTGGCCCTAGCTGTTTTGGAATTTGCTATATAGACCAGGCTGGCTTTGAACTCACAGAGATAACATCTGCCTCTGCGTCCTGAGTATTGGGATTAAGGGCATGCATCCACAAGGCCTGATTTACAATTAATACTTTTAAAATAAAGATCTGGATTGAGAGATGTTGACAGAGTGCTTGTCTAGCATGCAGGAAGCCTTGCACATGATCACAAGCAGCACATACACTGGGCAGAGCGGTGGAATTCAATAATCCCTGTCCTCAAGGCGTGGAAGTTACAGGGTTAGGGCTTCAAGGTCATTTCCCACATGGTGAGTTGGAGGTGATGCTAGTATATGTGAAACCCTTTCTCAAATTAATTCATTAATAGACAAATAAATAGATGAAAGCAAACAAAACCCCATGGAGGAAATGAATTCATTAACAGCATCTGTAACAACATGGAAACTAATTTACATTTTTCTTTTTTTATAAGATATTAAAGAGGACAGTATTAAGAAGCCCAATGTGTTCATGATCCAGTTTGAACAATTATCAACTGCTGGGCAAGGTTTTATTCAAATGTTTTCACATGCTTAAACATATAAATGGACTGGAGATTTGGCTTAGTGGTAGGGGGTTAGCCTAACACGGGCACATGCAGGAGCACATGTGCACACACATACATACACAGAAACACACCATATTCTCCGTGGCAGTTTGAATGAAAATGACCCCCATAGCTTCATATGTTTGAATGCTTGGTCCCCAGTTGAGGGAACTGTTTAGGAAGAATTAGGAGGTGTGGTCTTGTTGGAGGAGAGATATCATTGAGGAGCCAGCTTTGAGTTTTCAAAAGCCCATGACATCACCAGTTAGTGCTCTCTCTCTGCCCAGTTGTCTCAACCTGTATGCTCTGCTCTCAGCTAGTGCTCCAGTGCCCTTCCTCCCTGCCTAATGTCATGCTCCTTGCCATGATGGTCACAGAATCTACCACCCTCTATAACCGTGAACCCCAAATTAAGTGCTCTTTTTAAGTTGCTTTGGTCATGGTGTTTTGTGACAGCAATAGAAAAGTAACTAAGACACCATCCACTCTAAATCCCAAGGTTTTACAAAAACACAAAAGGAATTTTCTCAGTGTGATACTGGCTGTCTACCTCGCATGGAGAAGATTCAAATCTAGTTCACTTAGTTACTAAGGAAGTATAGCCAAGCAGGGTAGAACCAAAGGTAAGTAGACAAATGAGTTCAAGGAGATGCAATTCTCCATCTACTATCTCCCAGCCTTCAAAGTGTGCAAATACTCTATTTCTTCCAAGCTAGCTTTTCACAATGAAGCTGAAGCATTTGAGGGACAGGAAATAGTTGTTGCAACTTGACAGAATAACTGATGAATTATTCATAGAGTCACTGAAGTGAAATCTACAACTTGTGGCTTCCCTGAGTTTCCACCTGGCAGATGGATATGTCCCCAAGAGGTTTCAGAACTGAAGTTACTACTTGCATCTATAAATTACATTGTCTCATCAGGGATAAGGACTTTAAATGTCCAACTCAAAGTTAAAGTGGCCTTTTTAGGAAACCAGGTCCTTTTCTTACCACTCACTCAAATACAGCTATTTCAATATCAACTATGACCATAGCTGTTGACATTTAAAAGACAAGCTCCTCCCTCTCCCTCTCCCCCTCCCTCTCCCTCTCCCTTCCCCCCTCTCTCTCCCTTCTTGTCCCTTTCTCTCTCTCCCTTCTTGTCCCTTTCTCTCTCCCTCTTCCCAGCCTCTTCCCCTTCCCACAATTCTTATTCTTAGATATAGGGTTTCCTGTAGCCCATGATGTCTTTGAACTTGCTATGTAGCTTCTGATAACTTGGAACTTCTGGTCCCCCTGACTCTCCCTCCTAAGTGTTAAATGCTTGCATTACAGACCCATGCCACAAAACCCAGTTTATTTGATGCTCAGTAAGTAAACATTCTGAACGACTGAACTATTTCTGCAGTTAGAAAGGCTAGAGAGTCTCTTCAAAGCTCTCTCTCTAGGAGTTCTTAGTCTAAGGGTAAGTCCCTGGGTCACAACTTCCAACATATTGCTCAAATATGGAAGTCTTTCAGCTTGAAAATTCCAGAGATTCTTTTGGGGCTTTTTCTTAGATTTGTGAAGCTGTCTGCAAAGTAGTTAATGTTACCCTTATCTTTGATATGTTCAGAGTCCGTAGTCACCAACTCAGAAATTGCCACAAAGTTGCCCTGTGTTAAATTAAAGGCCTTTCATCTTATACACATAAAATATTTTTGTTAAAATCAGAATAAATGTTCTTCTCTCCCTTTCACAGAGTGAGGAAGAGCACAGGCATTGACTAGTCAGAGATCTCAGAGCTGTAGAAGGTAAGAGCTCCAGGTTCATGGCTTCTGATGGCAGCTCTAATGTCCTCCATATGAAACCACAGATTGGCAGTCTCCAGACCAATATAGTCCCATGTACACATTTCTAACAACTAATGATCAATTAAAAACAGACTTCAGAGTTGTTAGTGAATTTTTCTGTTAGCTAATAGTCATGCAAAAGCTCCATTCCTTGGCTGGGGCTGAGGCATTACCAAAAACTGGGACATCTGTCCTCTTTACTTTGTGTCAGTCTCTACTTAGTTCACTTTTGTTTTCACTAGTGTCTCTGCCCCTGCCCCACAGGCCTCTGAAATGATAGGGTTAGAGAGATGGTTAGGCAGTTAAGAGGGCTGCTTGCAGGGGACTTGGGCTAAAGTCCTAGTACAGTCACAGTTATCTGTAACTCCAGTCATAGGGGCTTCTAAGAGGCACACACATAGTGCACAGACATACAGTCACACAAAACATCCATAAACATAGTTTAATTATAAATTTTAAATTAACGCATACACTGCTCAATCTGCCTTCTTACATTCATAGCATTTAAGTAAATAATCCCCAGATCATACGGATTTGGGTTCCTAGGCTACAAGCTCACCCTAAATGCTGTATTACAGTCTTGGCTTCCTAGATGACTACACAGATCTCAGTGGTCTGCACACTTAAAGAATCTCCATTTGTGCTCATTAACTCCAGTAAGTGAGTACTCTTATGCATATAAGATGTGTGGAGCCCTAAGACCAATTCCCAGCAGTACAAAAGACTATATCCTAAATTAAGGTTATGGACTAGTGTCATAATGATTGATCACTTTGGAGCTTGCCTAATACAGAATCTCAAACTGAACCCCCAACCTATTGAACTGATATCTAAAGTGTAACAAGATCCCCACATTTGACTATATACAACACAACAAATAAATCCAAATGAGACAGATAGGTAAATTCATAAAGATAAAAAAGCATAATGGTGTGTGGGCACAGTGGCATAATGGTGTGTGGGCACAGTGGCATAATGGTGTGTGGGCACAGTGGGCAGAATGCCAGATGGAAGACACAGAGTAATCGTTATGGAGCTGAAAGTGAGAGAAATTGATTGTTGGCATCAGACGGGAGTGCTTACAGAATACTATGAGATTCCAATAGCTTCTCGGTTGTTTACTTTTAAAAAAAATCAAAAGTCCTGTGATATTTATTTTATTGCATTTTTGAAAGTTCCAGTCAAGTGTGGCGACGATGTTATGTATAATCCAAGCACTCCAGAGTTTGAGGTAGGAGGATCCAGAGTCTGAGACTAACGTGGGCTACATAAAAAGGAGATAACCTAAGATAAAGCAAAGGTGCATGGGCAACCCGTTGCTGTCACTGCCTTGGTGCCAAGGTTCCATCCTTATACACAGAAAGCTCAAGCTGGGCTGTAAAAGCAAGGTCAAAATGTGAAATGGACCTCTGAGGCTGTGTGGGGACACAGGCAAGCTGGTCCTGCTCATTTGGCCATTCCAATGTGCTTTTCAATGTTGAGGAGGTTGAACAGGAATGGGAAATGTGTTAAAGAAACCTCAGCTGTTTCCAGACACTATTCTGGATGACTAATAGGGTTCTGCTGATTTGATGTGAGATTTGGAAGGCAGAAAAAAAAATGTGTGTATAGGAACATTAGGCTTCCTGGCAAACTGTATTCAGCTATTCAGACTCTAGCTTCATAGATTAGTACAGGGGACTAACAGTGGCAAGCAAGATTCCTGTATCTTGTGTGCCCAGTCACTAAGTTCAAGTTAGTGAGCATTAAGAGGAGGCAGAAGCTATAACCATAAAAGTCCTGTGAGCAAAACTTTACTGTGCCCTAGATGTGAGTTATGGAAGTACACTCGTGAGCTCTACTTCGGCTGACAACTTGCGTTCTCTCTTCCTCTTTGACAGTGGCCCAGGAGCATCATTGTCCTCCATTGGAGCCACTCTTGAGAAACCTCACTAGCATGTGTACTTCAAGCCCCACTCAAGTTTCCTTAAGCACCTCATTGCCTGTGTAAACCGCCTTTTGTTGAATCTATCGGGAGTGGCATAGGTTTTGTTCTCTGGCCTTTAGCCAATACAAAAGCTTTGGGAGACACATGTTCTAGCTGCTAAGAGACCCAGAAAGAAAAGCCACACTTAGTCCTGAGGACTCTAAACAGCTTGTTCTATGGAAGTTGTGTGACTGGTGAATGAGAAAGCAGCTGGCTAGGAAGAAGGGACATAGTTTACTTTGCTGAATTAAATTAAAGAAGGAATACGGAGGATAAAGCCCAAGGTTACAGGAATTTATAGTTTATCTAGAGATACAAGTCTGAAACTCCTAGAGGATTAGAAATCTTTTATTTTGGTTTTACGGTTTTGGATTTGTTTTTATTTATTTTATGTATATAAGTACACTGTAGCTGTCTTCAGACACACCAGAAGAAGGCATCAGATCCTATCACAGATAGTTTGTGAGTTACCATGTGGTTGCTGGGAATTGAACTCGGGACCTCTGGAAGAGCAGTCTGTGCTATCACCTGCTGAGCCATCTCTCAAACCCCAGTGGCTCCTGCTTTTAATCCAATCAGAAGCAGATGGAATTGTTTTTGGAGTTCTAAGACACAGTGTCTCAAACAAACAAACAAACAAAAGGCACTAATCTTTTAAAATATAAAATGCTATAGTCACAGGAATAACCAAGATTTAAAATCATATCTAAATTTAAAGTAACTAAACACTTTTGTTTTTTTGGGTTTTTTGTTTGTTTGTTTGTTTGTTTGTTTGTTTTTCGAGACTGGGTTTCTCTGTGTAACCCTGGCTGTCCTGGACTCACTCTGTAAACCAGGCTGTCCTCGAAATCTGCCTGCCTCTGCCTCCCAAGTGCTGGGATTAAAGTTGTGTGCCACCACCACCCAGCCATAACTAAACACATTTGTGCTAGGAACTTTTATTTATTCAAGACCAAGTAAGCCTAGGACATTTGCTTTCTTTCTTCCTTCCTTCCTTCCTTCCTTCCTTCCTTCCTTCCTTCCTTCCTTTCTTTCTTTCTTTCTTTCTTCCTTTCTTCCTTTCTCCCTTCTTTTCAGCCATTTCTTTTGAAATAATGGGTATTATCACCATATGCATCACAGAATTGAACATGGGGGGGTGCATATAAAAATTGTCAACATATAAAAGTTTCTGAATGTATAATAACAAAAACTATTAATTTAATCAAATGCATAAGCAATCTGACATGTTTCTGTTCATGCTTGCTATATCACATTGTGGGACTCCACTGAAAACTTAATTGTCAACACACTACACTGCTGCTTTCCTTTGTGCATGTCATTAAACCATGAAACACCAATGGCCTCCCTGAAACCTTTTGCTCAGATTCAAGACTATTGTGTGCTAGGAATGGCATGGTTTGCTTGTTTGGTTGTTTGGTTGTTTGTTTAAAAGATTTCATTTATTTATTTTATGTATGAGTGCTCTATCTGCATGTACACCTGCAGGCCAGAAGAAGGCATCATTTCTAGTATAGATGGTTGTGAGCCACCATGTGGCTGCTGGGAATTGAACTCAGGACCTTTAGGAAGAACAGACAGTACTCTTAACTGTTGAGCCATCTCTCCAGCCCTAAATGGCCATGTTTTTATGGTATTGTTCGTGTAGAAATTTAAGAGTTTGATTACAGAAAACAAAGACTGGATCTTTTGCACAACAGTAAGAACCTTAACTACCGAGCTGACTCTCTACCCCCAGTGATTTAACTCTTTTTGTTTGTTTGTTTGTTTTTGTTTTGTTTTTTTCAAGACAGGGTTTCTCTGTGTAGCCCTGGCTGTCCTGGAACTCACTCTGTAGACCAAGATGCCCTCAAACTCAGAAATCTGCCTGCCCCTGTCTCCCAACTGCTGGGATGAAAGGCATGGGCTACCACTGCCTGGCACATCGCTTAACTTGATAAAACAAACAAACATATCCATCTTACTAATATGCAGATAGTTTTGCAATGATAAGAATTCTGATGCAAGTACAGTGCCCTGTTCTCCTTCAGGGTTGATCTTGATTTGTATTTGAACTTTCCCACTGACAGAACCAAAACAGCCAAATTCTCCTTTTTCATTGTCAGATCTCTGAGTTCCAGGCCAGCCTGGGTTACAGAGTGAGTTCCAGGACAGCCAGGGTTTCACAAAGAAATTTTGTCCTGAAAAATCAAAAATAAATAAATAAATAAATAAAAGACAAGAAAAGAAAGAATGAAGGAAGGAAAGAGGGGAAAGAAGGAAGAAAGAAAGAAAGAAAGAAAGAAAGAAAGAAAGAAAGAAAGAAAGAAAGAAAGAAAGAAAGAAAGAAAGGAAGGAAGGAAGGAAGGAAGGAA
>NC_034613.1:49025525-49031576 GCF_900095145.1 Mus pahari | reverse complement strand
ATACACACTACATATATATATGTGTGTGTGTGTGTGTGTGTGTATGTATACTGTGTGTGTATGTGTATGTGATGCAATTGTGTAAGTTGATGGTTATCTTTTCAGAGGCAGAAAAGGAGAAATATTTCTGTATCATTCTCTCTTCTCAAGAAGGAATGGAAGGAAGCAAATAAGGCTTTGTCTATTTCTACCTGTGGAGAAGATTTTTTTGTTTCTTTGTTTCTGAGTTTTCCTCGTTTACAGAATTCTGACAGTAATAATTGCTCTCTACTCACAGGGAGGGATACATTTCAGTTCAAGATAGTAGCAAGTATGGATTAACTACAGAGCATAATGCGAGGCTCCAAGGATACCTTTTTGCTTGTTAAACTGATTATCTCAGGTACTTGCTGTGAGAGAAAACTGACTAACACTATTAGAATGGAGGGACAGATTGTTTTTTGTTTTTTGTTTTTTTTTCTAAGACTTCCTGTGTCATTGACTCTGAGGACCCTTTGTGTTCTAGGAGTAGAGTTTAACTAATTTCATATTCTCTGTTCATGACATTGCAATCCCAGCGTTAAGTCTGAAGCCCGAGTCGAAAATACAGTCTTATGGAGCCCAAGAGTGTTTGCCCTGATTTGATTCAAAGGGCCATCTACTACATAAGACCCTGACTTTAAAAGCCCTGGAAGTTCTGCTGCACCTTCACCAAGGGCATCTTGGGAGTCCCTAAACTCTGCTCTCCCTCCACACTAGCTGGTGTTGAGCTGGGGACTGCAGTACTGTGTTATCACCTGTCGGCCTCTTGACAAGGGCATCCTTTTTCAGTTGGCAATTGAAAGTAAATGCTGCATGAGGGAATCTTTCCCAATGAACTATGTTTTTGAGCTATACTCAGAATTTAACAAGCACCCTGAAAACAACACACCCCTCAGTGCACTGCAGGAGTCTGGTGTTCATGAGTCCCACATCCTGTGGGGCATGATTGCCTTAAGGAATATTTCACAACGCTTTTCAGCACCTCACTCAATGTTCAACATACCTTCTTCTCTTAAAGTGTTTTTTTTAATGTACCAACTTGTTTGTAAACTTTCTTCTCCTCTGTTCTTGCAGTTCTGTTCAACTGCCTTTGAATTCACCATTAGTCCAAACTGAAAAGACCCACTTAATGTTTACTGCCCTTTACTGCCCGTGCTCTAAGACTTACTTGGTTAGTTAGTTATATTTGCTCATGGTTTCATCTTTATGCATAATTTACTGCTCTCTATCCATACATATATGGAGAGAGAGACAGAGAGGAACAGAGAAAGAGTGGCAGAGAGAGAGAGAGAGAGAGAGAGAGAGAGAGAGGACCTAGGCACTACTAATATTAGCACAGTCTCTTATAGTTTTCAAGTGCCATCCAGCTTTATCCCTCAATCCTTTAGAAGTGGATGGAGTTCAGTTTAAGACTCCTTTGTTTAAAGAACAATCAGGTAAGAGGTTCATTAAAGACATTGTGTACAGGATAACTCCTTCTGTGTCTTTTGCCCTTAGCACTTTAGGATAATAGCTCCTTGAATTTTTGTGATGTTTCTTTGACCTCTACATGCTGTGCAAAGGTACGCTCTAAAATCCATTGTTGTCTTTGATTAACTTCACCTCAGGTTAGAATATTCTGGGTGCATTAAAATGGAGCTAGTAGTCAGCAGTGATCATTTGTTACCGAATTTTATCACTATTATTTAGATATTCTATCCTTGCCTGGCACTCAACTTTCTATGGGAAACATCTAAGAAGTAAGTAGGATCTGTATTCCTTTGACACACAGGCCCTGTTGCAATGAAGAAACCAAATTTGGAGTTGGGCATGGTGCTGCACACCTTTAATTGCAGCACTCCTGAAGTTGAGGCAGAGACAGGCGGATCTCTGTAAGTTCGGAGCCAACCTGAACTACATAGTGACAGCCAGCATTACATAAAGAAACTCTGTCTCAAAAAAAGGAAAGAAGGAGGGTGAGAGGGAGTAAGGGAGAGAGACAGAAAGGAAAGAAAGGCACCAGATTTGGACCTACTGGATGTGATATTGCCCATCTGTAATTCTAGCACTCAGTGAGTAGAGTCAGAAGAATTGAGAGTTCTAAGACAATCTGGGTTGCCTAACAAGATCTAGCAATATGAAAATAAATAAATAAGTAAATAAGAAAAGTTAAGGCCAGGTGTGGGGGTAATGTCAGTATTCAGAAGACCAAAGCAGAAAGATCTCAAGTTCAAATCCAATCTGGACTACAAAGGGAGTTCAAATCCAGCATGCCTGGGATACACAGTAAGACCCTTGCTCAAGACACAAAACAAAACCAACAGCACAGAAGTCCTAACCTTGAATTCTTGTCCTACCAATTATTTTATAGGCTGAGAACCTGAGGTAAAGCACTTCACTTTCTGAGTCTTGATTTTCTCAACTGTAAAAGGTACATGTTAATAACAGCATATACATCCCAAAATATGATAAGAATTCAGAAGCTATTATTGTTATTTACCTCCATAACTCTCAGTCTTCCCATCTCTAGATGTGTTCATAACACCTCTTAGCAGCAGAGTTCTTAGAATTTCTCAGTCTCTGGATGTCATCCCTAGAACAAGAAGAAGAGAGAGTGTGCCAAAATTGTGGTCTTGAACTACAAATGATGTACTTTCTCCTGAGTAAGCTTGTTGATGTTCACTTTTTAGTTGGGACAGTTCACTGTGCAATGTTAAATATACACTGGAGATGGGTTAGCACTGACCTTGCCCACTTAGGCCTGGAGAATCCCTCTAGAAAACCAAAATAAATGTCAATTGTTCTGAAAATTCTACATCTACTCTTAAGAGGTAGGAGCCATTGAAAAGCTAAGGGATCAGTTATACACATAAGGTGGTATGGCCTTTCAAAAAATAAAAGTACAACCCATCAATCACAAAGAGACCTGAGTCCCTCTGACAAGATACACTCAGATTCCAAGTATGATCTCAATAGTTTTATACCCCTTTCGTCTTTTGAAATTAATAGTGATGCCCTCAAGAATTTTTATAGTTTTCTACTTTGTTTTCTTTCGATAATAACACTTACTCATGTTTCAGGAGTACTTTTCACTCCTGGAAATTTCAAGTCCTATTCCAAAAAGCAGGAGATAAGACTAGGTAAGTTGCTTAGGTTCTGACTGAAACTATGTTTAAAACTAGACAAGATTGAAATTTCTTCCTTCCTGGGGCTTGGAAACATCCCCCCCCCCAAAAAAATATGGGATATTCAAACTATATAGTAGCTCATTTAAAAAGGCTAGATCTAGTCATACTTTCTGTTGGAGTCAGGTTGACAACTAAGAAGCTATAAGTAGATTTTTATTTTTTTATTCGTATACCTTGGGCTTTCCATTATTCCATTATTACTCTACGTTTTTTACAATAGGAGAAAACTAATTCATGTCATAATATAATGGTATATTTCTCAAAACATTCTGTTGTTCTCTTTTCTACTCTTCTCTCCTCTATCCCTGAGAGAAGGGGGCATGCCATCATGAATACTTATATTACATCTTATATCCCCTAGTAAGAATATAGGTTAATACAAGCAACTGAAAGACTTACATAATAAAAACTTTAAGACATTGAAGAAAGAAATTGAAGAAGATATCAGAAGATGGAAACATTTTCCATGTTCATAAGTTGGTAGGAAAAATGGTTATTCTACCAAGAGCAACCTACAGATTCAATGCAATCTTCATCAAAATTCCAACACAATTCTTCACAGAACTTGAAAGGACATTCTTTTTGCCTTCATATGGAAACACACACACACTAAAACCGAAAACAAAACAAAAAAGAAACAAATAAAAAAACTGGACAACTTAACTTTCCTGAGTAATAAAGAACTGCTAACAGTATTACCATGTTGATTTCAAGTTGTACTACAAAACTGTATTAATAAAATCAGGATTGTACTTGCACAAAAACAGACACATTGATCAATTGAGTCAAATTGAAGACCCAAACAAAATGGACACCTGAATTTTGATACAAATGCCAGAAATACACAATGGGGAAAAAAAGAGCACCTTCAGCAGATGGAGCTGGTCTAACTGCATGGTGCATGTAGAAGAATGCAAATAGATCCACCTGTATCACCTTCAATGAAAATCAACTCCAAATGGATCAAAGACCTCAACATAGAACCAGATACACTGAAGCTGGTAGAGGAGAAACTGGGGGATATCTTTGAATTCATTAACACAGGATATGACATTCTGAACAGAATACCATTAGCACAGGCACTAAGATCAACAAATAAATGAGACCTCATGGAACCAAAAAGCTTCTATATGGCAAAGGATACCATCAATAGGACAAAATGGCAGGCTATAAAAGGGGAAATGATTTTTACTAATTATACATCTGATAGAGAGCTAATATCTAAAATACATAAAGAACTCAAAAAACTAGATATCCAAAAACAAATAACCAAATTAAAATATGGAGTATATATTCTCAGAATAGGAAACTCAAATGACTGAGAAAATAAAAATTGTTAATTATCCTTAGCTATCAGGAAAATGCAGATCAAAACTACTGTGAGATTCCATCTTATAATCTTACACCAATCAGAAAGGCACAGATCAATAAATGAAATGACAGCTCATGCTGTTGAAGATGTAGACTATAGGGAACATTCCTCCATTGCTGGTGGAACTGCAAACTTGTACAACCACTATGGAAATCGGTATGATGGTTTCTCAGGAAGACGGAAATTGATCTCCCTCAAGATACAACTATATCACTCTTGGATAAACCCAAAGAATACTTACCACAATGATACTTGTTCAATCATATCCATTGCTGTTATATTCATAATAACCAGAAATTGAAAACAAATGAATGGATAAAGAAAGTGTGGTACATTTCCAAATATGGTATGTATTTGCTTATAAGTAAATACTGTTAAGTCTTTGGTAAGCAGACTACCATCAATATAACCATAGAAGTTAGGTATAAAATAAGGAATTATGGGGAAAGGAGGGAACTTCCAAGGAAGGGAAAGCAAAACAGACAGTTATAGATAGACAGGGAGGGGGGGTGACTAGAATGGGAGCATCAAACAGGGTGATGGAGGGAAGACAGAGTTAAAAGAGTGGATACAGGGGAGCAGCTATAACTAAGGACCATTTGAGGAAGCCTATGGAAACCTAATACAGTAATACAGTAGAAGATATATATATATATATATATATATATATATATATATATATATTCATGTATGCATATGGGTATTCTGTCTGCATCCATATATATGTATCACATACATACTTTGTGTCTGTGGAGGTCATGAAAGGGAATCAGATCACCTTGACTGGAGTTACAGATGACTGTGAGCCACCATATGAGTTCTGGAAAATGAACCCAGGTCCTCTGGAAGAGCAGCAAGTGGTCTTAACTGCTGAGACATCTTTCCAGCCCCTGTTGGAAAGAAATCTAAATGAGGATAATCAAATAGCTGAGGAGACAATGCTTTAACTAAGACATCTTATGCCACCAATGATGTCTCCAGTGCTGGGAATGGGTTATATCTAATCAGGTTGTTGGCTGAAGGAGCCCCATGGACACCCACAAACAACTCATGCTATTTCCAGGACTATATATTGATTTCCACAAACTGATGGTGAGCCCTATTGCTGGAGACAATACCTAGACAACTCATTGAATGGAGAAGTCAAGATTGTGCCTTCTTAAAGTTTTCACCCCTACTGACTGGTGTTCATGGTACTAGAAATTGCTCTGAATGCTATCAGAGGAAGAAGCTAAAAGTAAACCCAGCTATAAATCTTTCGATCTACAATGGTGACCTTCCTGTTAGATATGCACATATTTCTAAGAGTAACCAACCAATATATGATTGAATCTAAGGCCCAGTCCGTGAGATGAAGCCATACCTAACACTGCTAACTTGGCCAAGAAAATAAAACTATATACTATATACTATATACTATATACTATATACTATATACTATATACTATATACTATATACTATATACTATATACTATATACTATATACTATA
>NC_034613.1:49021932-49025430 GCF_900095145.1 Mus pahari | reverse complement strand
ATACTATATACTATATACTATATACTATATACTATATACTATATACTATATACTATATACTATATACTATATACTATATACTATATACTATATACTACTGTTCTGTAAAGGAACACAACAATAAACTGACTGCTAAGGACAATTGTCTACACTCATAGATCAGTGTCTTACTCAGTCATCATCAGAGGAGCTTCCTCTTGCAGTAGCTAGGAAGAAAAAAACAGAGTCCCTCAATGGGACAATGTGCATAAAGTGAGAGACCTTGGAACACTCAGTCGTCAACAGTATGTCTCCATCAAATTCCTTCCCTCAGATGTCAGGGAAATCTGTGGAGCCCAGAATGTGTCACTGTGGATGGAAGACACCAGGAACAAGACCTCCCAAATACAGCAAAAGTGATGCAGATATAAACACACAGAGACTGGCTACATGCACAGGACCTGCATGGCTCTGTGTCAGATGGGGTCCCAGCACTGAGACGGGGTGTGGATCCAAGCCTCTCTTCCTAACCCAGAAACTATCTCCAATTGATAACCACAAGCAAATGACAAATCAGTTTTCTCCAAAGACTCCAAGAAGTCTGACTAGAGAACCAAACTACTCCTGTATTGTTTGTTTGTTTGTGTTTTTGTTGTTTGTTTGTTTTTGTTGTTTGTTGTGTAGTGTTGGCTGTCCTGGAATTAGCTCTGTGGACTAGATTTCTTAAACTCAGAGATATACCTCTCCCCTCTGAAGTGCTGCAATTAAAGGAACCACCACCAAACTATACAAATCACACTTAAAGACAGACCCTGTGACCAGCCATAGATGGCCAACACAAAGCTACTTCTATTTCAATTGTGGAGCTTCCTTGTCTTGTAATGCTGTGTCTCAGCATTATTTCTTTTTTATTTAACCTTTTTCCTTAAGGGTCTTTTACATATGTAGTATGGTTTCTGGTCCTATGTTTTATAGGATTTCTGCCTGTGTGGATCTGTGACTCTGCATGTGTTTCTTGTGTATTTTCTTTGGCTCTTTTTCATCTCTTAGTTTGTTTGCTTCATCCTATTTAGGTTTGTTTGTTTATATTATTTTTTTAGAGAGAGAAAGAAAGGATATGGATTTGAACAGGTGTGGAATTAGGGAGGGGTAGGAAAGGGAAAACTGTAATAAGAATATATTGTATAAAAATATCTATTCCAATGGAAAAAAGAGAATGGCTTAATAAAGAAAGATATATTTACTAATTACAGTGTCACCAAACCATCAATATAATTTTTTTGAGCAGGTTCAAGGCTGGCCTTGAATGGTTTCAATGGTGCAGAAACATACTCACAACAAAGAAAACTCCTCAAAGGTAGACTATTTTAATATAATTTAAAAATTTAAATATTAAATTTATTTTAATATTTATTTTTAATATTTAAAATAAAATAAATTTATTAAATATTTAGTATTCAATAAAATATTTAATAGAAAACTGTGATGTTTATTATTATTTAATAAATACTAAATATTTAATATGTAGTAATTGAATGTAGCAATTCTTTTTTTCTTTCATTGAAATCATCTTGAGGCTAAAGATAAGACTCAACACTTAAGAGCTCTGGCTGTGGTGCACGCCTTTAATCTTAGGACTCGGGAAGCGAGGCAGGAGGCTCTCTGAGGTTGAGGCCAGCCTGATCTACAGAGTGAATTCCAGGACATCCAGAGCTACACAGAGAAACCCTGTCTGGAACTCACTCTGTAAACTTGGCTGGCCTTGAACTCAGAGATTCTCCCACCTCTGCCTCCCAAGTGCTAAAATTAAAAGTACACTCTTAATTCTTATTTTTTAAAAAAAGGTATGCTCTTATTTTTGTCTTTCAAAAAAAATGTTAGAGAAGAGCAAAAAGCTTCAGCGTGCAAAATAGAATAGATATAGATAATTATAATGCAATGTGCATTGCAAATTGCTAGCAAAAAAGATTGCTTTTGAATGTTTTTACTGTAAAGAAATGTTTGTTTGAAGAGATAGAGATATGCTTAACCTGATTTAAACATTCCACAAGACAGACATGTAACAAAATATTCCAAGATAGTACATAAATATGCACAAGCTTGATTATCTTCTACTTCAGTTAAATCTAAATGTCACTGAAAAATTCACAGTGAAATATATATGTGATGATTTTATGGATTCATTTTATATAGAAGTCATGAATAACCACTAAACCATCATAATGTTACCTTCACATCCTCCCATTCCACCTGCCATGGAAAACAATATTCTCTTTTATTTGAGTATATCTGGACATGGCTTGAGTATTTTTGAAGTACTTCATGTAACAAATATTTTAAAAATAACTGAAGGAATGAAGATGTGTGGATTTTCCCCCCTAATGTTCTGCTGTTGTTTCCCATAATCTGGGTGAAAAGACAGAGGAAAACTGGGCTTCTGTGGAAAGATCAGACAGTTGTAAACTCAGTTTGGGATTTGTTCTCGATATTATCTGAAGTATGCTGAAATTGCAATGGTTTGTAGTTCTCTTTCATATTACCACCAGCCTTCCTTCTACGTCTATAATCTTAGAATAGCACAGAATTTTTGGCTTTCATTTTTAGCTACTGGAGCTGCAAATAACTAGAGATGGCTGTCCTTTTAGTGCAAATTACTATTTGGAAAGAGTCATATGGTAATATTTGTATTAACAAGGAAGAGAAGTGCCAACCCCACATTTTGCTGCCAGAAAGCTCATTACCAAAGGTAGATATAAAAGCCCAAGATGAGAAAATGAATTTTGAATGTGACTTTCCTCCCTGTGGTATCCTTACAAGCCATTCACACTTCCTATCTAATCTCAAGCTTTTCATAATGAGCAGGAGGCTCCCAGGCATGGTGTTACTGTGCTTTTAATCCCAGCACTCAGGAACAGAAGCAGGCCTGGCCTACACAGCCAATCCCAGGCCATCAAGGGCTTCACAGTGAGACCTTTTCTCAAAAAAAAAAAAGTAAGAAAAAAGGAAAAGAAAAGAAAACAACCCCCCAGAACTCCCAGGGACTAAGCCATCAACAAAGGAGTACACATGGCCCCAGCTGGGAGGAGAGGTCCTTGGTAGATAGGTCCTTGAAGGCTTGATAGATGCGCCAGTATAGGGGAATTCGAGCGTGGGGATCAGGGAGTGGGTGGGTGAGTGGAGGAACACCTTCATATAAGCAGGGGGAGGGAGGATGGGATAGGATGGGATAGGGGGTTTCTGGGAGGGTGGGAAACTGGGAAAGGGGATAACATTTGAAATGTAAATAAAGAAAATATGCAATAAAAAAGAAAAGAAAACAAAAGAAAAAAGAAAAGAAAAGAAAAGAAAAGAAAAGAAAAGAAAAGAAAAGAAAAGAAAAACAGCCTGGCAGTGGTGACTTTAATCACAGCACTTGGGAGGCAGAGGCAGATGGATTTCTGAGTTCAAGGCCAGCCTGGTCTACAGAGTGAGTTTCAGGACAGCAAGGGCTATACAGAGAAACCCTGTCTCAAAAAAAAA
>NC_034613.1:49015985-49021777 GCF_900095145.1 Mus pahari | reverse complement strand
AAAAAAAAAAAACAAAGAAAAAACAGAAAATCGGAAAATCAACATCTTAAGAAGAAGCGCTGGCCCTCCTCCACCACCCCTACTTCTATTCTATCCTAATCACCATTGGTTGGTATTTCCTCCAACGTGCCAATTGCCCAAAAACTGTATATAAAAACATGCTTCATTCACTCATCCATTCCCTCAACCAACAAACTTTTTTTTTTACTTTTGTTTTTATTTTATGTGTATGAGTACTTTTTTCTGCATGTATATTCACATGTATGCATGGGACCCACAGAAACCAGAAGAGGGTGCTAGATCACCTGGGACTGGAGCTACAATGATTGTGAGCTACAATGTAGGTGCTAGGAAATCGAACCTTGGTCCTCTGGGAAAACAGCTAGCTACTGTTCTTAACAGTTACACTATCCACTCCGGCCTCTAACATTTTATTGGACACCCACAAAATACCTTCTTGCCAATCTTGACTCAGATTTCCTGGGTATTTATCCAGTTTATAGGGCTATCTTTAAGGAAATTCCATGAGGGTGCTAGAGAGATTGCTCAGTGGTTAAGAGCACTAGATGCTCTTCCAGAGGTTCTGAGTTCAAATCCAAGCAACCACAACCATCTATAATGGGATCTGATCCCTTCTTCTGGCATGCACAACATATACACAGAGAACACTAATACATAAATAAGTACAAAATTTTAAAAAGGAAAAAAAAACATGAAATCTCCACAATATGGTTACTTAAACAAGACCTAAAAAAATGACAGTATCAATTGACACCCAAACATGGATGGGGAAAAATGTCCCAGGGCCCCCACCCTGTGAAGAGTTAACAGTAATCAATGACTGCTGAGAGAATGAAGATCAGTCTGCTCCAGGGTTATGCTTTCTGATAGGTTATCCAATCCCAAAGCATCTTCTGTAAACATGTACATGTATAAACAACACTAAAGGAAATCAGCAGGGTGAACCGAGAAGGATTTTAAAGGAGGAGAAGGATGGGTAAATACAGTACTCATGTGCGAAGTTCTCGAGAATTCAAATTTAAAATAAAAGAAAAACAATATGAAAATCATTCACTCATAATTTAGAGACATCGCAAAGTAAAGACCAATTCTAATCCTCTTCATTTCACTTTTGCCTCTCTCCCATTATCCACGCTTATATGATGTGCACCAAGAGATATAGTCCTACCAGGGTCAAGCCTTCCAGACAAAGATGCTAGTGAAATGGCAAATGGTAGATTATTGTCGTAAGCCATTGCCCCACTCAATGAATAATAATAACAGTAATTATACCTTCTAGTGACTGCCAAAACCACACATATAGTCCACTAAACACAAGTGAATTGTATTCTCACCTCATCTTTAGCCTGACCCTCAAAATGCCTGTTGCCTCATGGGCATCACTCTGTAAGATCGGGATGGTGATGGAAAGTGAGTCAAAATGGAGACATCGATCTTAACCAGTGAAAAGTTTGCAGAAACAAAAGCACATTATTTTGCCCTTTGCCAAGGTCCCCCTGAGGTCCAGAGAGTTCTGTGGAAGATAAGCCCTGGAAAATAAATAACAAATAAAAGATAGACTCTAAAGAGGACACTTCATTCACTTTATGGTAAATCTGCTATTGCTTATTGTATAACTTTGAACAAGTCCTTAATTTTTTTCCACACTAGCAGCTTGTTTGTATATGGTTTAATGCTACCCAATCTCCCGTTAAGCAAATACACTTGTTTCTTATTTACTACTGGGGACTGCTTTCAGGAGCCCTGCCAACAACAGAATCTGTGGATGTTAATTTCCCTTACACAAACTGCTGAGTTAGTCACGTAAAAACTATGCACGTCTTCTTGTAGAGTTTAAAACATCTCTGGATTGGGTACAACACCTAATACAATTTAAATGCAATATAAACAATTGTGTTGTTATAATGTTTACAGGTGATAACAGGAAAAACATCTGTATGTATTCAATATAGTCACATTTTCTTTTTTGAGACAAGGTCTCATGTAGACCAGGTTGGTCCTGAGCTTTCTACATAGCCAAGGCTGACCTAAAACTTTTCATCTTCCTGATTCTACCTCTGAAGTTCTGGGACTACAAGTATACCACACAACACAGCCAATTGTTTGAATCTATGAATGCAGAACCCATAAATCTAAAGGGTCAGTCGTATATGCACTAATTGTGTGCTCATCTCTGCTAGACATTGGTTTCTGTATACTGTGTACTAGGGATGCAACTACAAACAATATTATACTGTTTTTATGAAAGAATGAAAGATTTTAAAATCCTGGGTTAATTAACAGATAATATATATATATATATATATATATATATCAAGCGTCTACACTTTACCATGACATGCTAAAAATGAATCATGTACAATCAGGTTTCAAGTTGAACAACTGGATGAATGCTTGTATCAGTCTCTGAAATAGAAATGACTAGATGGAGTGCTGTTTGCAGGCCAATACAATTAAGTTTAGAGAAGTGGTTCTCAACCTTCTTAATGTTGTAACCCTTTAATGCAGTTCCACGTGTTGTGGTGACCCCAGCCATAAAATTATTTCATTGCTACTTCATAACTGTAATTTTGCTACTGTTGTGAATCATAATGTGAATATCTGATATGCAGGATATCTGATATGTGACTCCCAAAGGGGCCACAACCCACAGTTTGAGAACTGCTGCTTTAGAGCATCTTGACTTTAAATGCTATCCTGGTTAGTTTCATCATCAACTTGAAATAACCTAGAGTTACCTGGGAAGAGGGGACATAAATTGAAAAATTGGTTTGATCAGATTGTCCTGTGAGCATGTCTATAGCACATTGTGTTGACTAATGATTGATCTGGGAGGGTCTAACCCACTGTGGATACCACCATCCCTAAGCAGATAGTCCTGGGTGGTATTAGAAAGCAGGAAAAGTATGACCCAAAGAGCAAGCCAGTAAACAGCAGTCCTCCACAGTTTCTACTTCAGTGCCTGTCCTGACTTCACTTGATAATAGAACTGAAACCTGTAAGCTAAAAGCAACCCTTTCTTACTGCAATTTTTTTTTTTTGTTCACTGTATTTATCACAGTAAGAGAAAGCAAACTAGAACAGATGCCTACAGACCTCTCAGCAAAGCATAGTAGACTGTGTAGCTGTTGACAAACTACCAGTGAGATTAGCTCTGTGTCTGTGTAAGGGTCCATGATTCCCTGAAGAATGATACCTAGACCCAAATAGTGTATGTAGACACAAAGAGTGTTTTATTCAGTAAAAGCCCAGCATGCCGGAGTCTCCCCAGTACCAAGATAGAGAAAAACCCAAGTGAGGTTGAAGGCCTGATTCAAAGCACATTACGGAACTCTGGAATAGGTGACCTCTATGTTAATCTGTTGAGTCCATCTCTACTGACATTCCATTACAGGGTTTGGGAGCTGTAAACTTGGTGGGAAGGTCTGGCAACTGTCTGAGGAAGTACCTGAGGAAGTCTGGAAACTGCTGCTGACCCATTGTCCTTGCCTCAGGACAGGTGGAGGGGAAGCGTCTGAGTCCTTGAATTGCCCTGTTCTTAGAAACAGAGATTTAGGCCTAGTCTTCTCAACTGCCAATTTGAAGCCTGTCAAGAAATTAGCCTAGCCTTCTCATCTGTAGAGGAGCATTTACCTGGTCTGTCATTCCAGTATCCTCAGCTATAAAACAGAAGTAGCAATAGCGTCTATCACACGATTTTTAACTCTAAAGAAACCCCTGTCTTCCTTGAGCTGTCAAGAAATAGGTGGTAGATGAAGTCCAGAAAGTAGACAGTAAGTTTAAATAGAATCTGGGGATTATAAGGAAATATTGGATAAATGCCAGTTTCCAAATTTTAACCACAGCAAAATAAAAATACATGAGAATATTTCTACCCTATAGAAAGCTTGGAATACCCAAGATACAATTTGCAACACACATGAAACTCAAGAAGAAGGAAGACCAAAGTGTGGATACTTCAGTCCTTCTTAGAATGGGGAACAAAATACCCATGGAAAGAGTTACAGAGACAAAGTTTAGAGCAGAGGCTGAAGGAATGACCACCTAGAAACTGCCCCACTTGGGGACCCATCCCATAAACAACCACCAAACCCAGACACTATTGCAGATGCCAACAAGAGCCTGCTGACAGAAGCCTGATATAGCTGTCTCCTGAGAGACTCTGCCAGTGCCCGGCAAATACAGAAGTGGATGTTCAGTCATCCATTGGACTGAGCACAGGGTCCCCAATGAAGGAGCTAGAGAAAGTGCCCAAGATGCTGAAGGGGTTTGTAGCTCCATAGGAGGAACAACAATGTGAACTAACCAGTACCCTCAGAGCTCCCCGGAACTAAACCACCAACCAAAGAAAACACATGGTGGGACTCATGGCTCTGGCTGCATATGTAGCAGAGGATGGCCTAGTCTGTCATCAATGGGAAGAGAGGCCCTTGGTCTTGTGAAGATTCTATGCCCCAGTGTAGGAGAATGCCAGGGCCAGGAAACAGAAGTAGGTGGGTTGGTGAGCAGCAGGAAGGGGAGGAGATAGGGGATTTTTGGAAGGGAAACTAGGAAAAAGGATAACATTTGAAATGTAAGTAAAGAAAATATCTAAATAAAAAAAAAAAGAAAACACATACTGAAAGACTTAGGTGTCACAGCCATCATGTTTAGAACTTATTGACCATTGGTTCAGAAAAATGCTGAAATATGTACCTACTTAATAAGAATTACAAAAAAAGTATGAATAGTTGAGAAATCTACATGAAAATATATATAAGAACTGTAGTTTTTACAATTTGAATGTAAGTTTGAAATTATTCAAAATAAGAAAGTTTAAGAAAGAATCAGTTTGAGACACATGCTAAAATACTACATTAAAGAGTGAATTATCCACTTAATCAAACAAGTCTACTTTAAACATGGTGATATTTAGCTCATTAACTACTTTGAGTGGTGAGAGAATAAGAAAACCTATTCAAGAACAAAAAGGATCTTAATATAATTGTTAAGAGTCACTGTAAAACTATTGTTCCCCTCTTGACTAATTCTTTTCTATCCCCATCTGCCACCCTTACCCTACACCAGCTACTTATAGACAGAGTCTAACTATGAAGCCCAGGCAGGCCTGAAAGTTGCTACATAGCTCATGATGGCTTCTGAAATTCTCGATCTAGGCTGTTGCCTTTGAACTGACTATTCTCTTGCTTCAGCCTCCTGGGTATTGGGATTAGGGATGTGTGTCATGACATACAGCCTTTGATCAATTTTGAACTCTATGGAACTTTTCTGAGAACATTTTCAGAGGATTAAATTAACTATACATAAATAAACTATACATAGTTCTACAGATCAGCTGTGTCAATTACCCCTGAACTGGCTTTCTTAAGGAATCAATGGAAGTCAAGAAAAGATATTTATAAAGAATAGAAGTGATATTTTAAAATTTCTATTTAATTTTTTTCCATACAATAGAGTTTGATTGTATCCTTTTCCTTTCTGAGAAGGTGACCTTAACTGTAGCATTGACATCCACTTGCACAGTTCCTTGACACAGATTCTTAAAAAGAATGCTGTCAACATAGCTCTGCTCAGTATACACACACACACACACACACACACACACACACACACTTCTAAAATACAATTGAGAATTTTCCAGAGTCTAGGACAGAAGGGCTATAGAATACTTGTGGGGAGCCGCCCTCACATTCGCCATTACAAGATAGCGCTGATGTCCTGTGCTCTAACAAACAAACAAGGCAGCTGCGCATGTGCTGGGTAGATTTCCA
>NC_034613.1:48989804-49013965 GCF_900095145.1 Mus pahari | reverse complement strand
GCTCTCCCTCTCAAGAGCATTAAAGCGTTGCTGCAGAAGGATCCTGTTTGTGTGCCGCGTCATTTCTTGCTGGCGAGAAGGTAGCGCGGGACAAATACTGACTAGTGGTCTTGTTACTATAATCGTTATATGCATTTAAGAATTTTCTTGGCTTAGGGAACCGTCGTGACCTGGGATGGCTTAGAGGTAGGTGTCCAGAAGGGAGGAAACCTGGCTTTTCACCTATAGCTTAAAGCTCCACTCGAGCCCGATCAGGTTCTCCCGGGTTGGGCTTGCTGTGCCGTACAGAGGGAGCTTATACAGATGGCAAGGCTGGTCCTCAAATCAGCACTAAGGCGACTTGGGGGATGGGGTAATGGCATGTTTTTGTTGTTGTTGTTGTTGTTGTTTTTTGTTTTGTTTTTTTGTTTGTTTGTTTGTTTGTTTGTTTTTTGGTTTTTCGAAACAGGGTTTCTCTGTATAGCCCTGGATGTCCTGGAACTCATTTTGTAGACCAGGCTGGCCTCAAACTCAGAAATCCGCCTGCCTCTGCCTCCGGAGTGCTGGGATTAAAGGCGTGCGCCACCACGCCCGGCGGTCAGAGATTTTTGAAGAAGAGTTAATGTTTGAACCATGGTGCGCTTCGCAGATGTATTTCTTATTAGGACTGGATGTCCAGACACCCAGCTATCCTCTGGCCATTGTAGATAGTGTAGGTGTGTTTAGAAGTTAGGAAATTAGCTCAGTGGCAAACACGAGGCCCTGCTTACGATTCCTAGCATACACACGCACTCATAGACGCGCATGCACGCATGCACGCATGCAGTGTTAGGTATTTTTAGAAGCCAGCAGTCCTTGGGCCCAGTGTGGTGGCTCATGCTTTTAATCCAGCACACCAGAGAAGCAAGCTAACCTCACTTGACTTCACATAGACCAGCTGGAGCTATGTAGTAAGTTTTTCCCAGAAACCACCTGGTAAAAGGAGACAACAGTCTCTTCCAGGCTGTCCACCCACCTCCACACGCTCTTAGTGTTATGTGTGCGCTCACAGACATAACAATAAATAAATAAATGCGTAAAGCCGGGCCCTGGTGCTGCACGCCTTTAAAGTCCTAGCACTTGGGAGGCAGAGGCAGACGGATTTCTGTGAGTTTGAGGCCAATCTGCTCTACATTGTTCTGGAACAGCCAGGACTACATAGCGAGACCATATCTCAAAACAGAAAAGAGAAGAGAAGAAGAAAAGAAAGAGAGAAAGAAAAAGAAAAGAAAAGAGCCAGGGAGTTGTAGCACACACCTTTAAACCCAGAAATGGAAAGGCAGAAATGGGTGGATCTCTGAGTTCAAGGCCAGCCTGGTCTACAGAGCTAGTTTCAGGACACAAAAACCGTGTACTTAAAAAAAAAAAAAAAAAACTGGGGGGTGGGGGGGGCGACTGGAGAGATGGCTCAGCAGTTAAGAGCACTGACTGCTCTTCCAGAAGTCCTGAATTCAATTCCCAGCAACCACATGGTGGCTCACAACCATCTGCAATGGGATCGGATGCCCTCCAGTGTGGCTGAAGACAGCTACAGTGTACTCATATAAAATAAATAATTCTTTAAAACAAAAAAAAAAGAAAAGAAAAAAAAAAGAATTTTCTTACCATTACCTCTGCATTATGTTCAAGTGGAATATTGCAAAGGTGAGCATGATGATTCTCTGTAGGGAGTTTTTTCTTTTGGTTCTGGAAGCAAAAATCTAGCATGACTGAGCAATTTTAACAGCAGGACAATAGTAATACATGAGAATATTTTTGCCTTATAGAAAATACATATTTGAAATTCTCAGACACCATGTTTGCAACTTATTATCCATTGGTTCAGAAAAATTCTGAAATATGTTCTTTTTAAGACTCTATGTCAAAGAACAGTGCAAGTGGATGTCAATGCTACAGTAAAGATCACCTTGACAAAGGAAACAACTCAATCAAGCTATATTGTATAGAAAAAAATTATGTGTGCGAATACATTTTCTTATTCTCTCATCACTCAATGTAATTAATGAGCTAAATGTAGCTATGTTAGCCCACGGGCACACGGATGATGTTAGGGTTAGGAGTGGCCCACCTAAAAGATTACAACTGCTATAAGACTTTAATTTTGTAGAAACTTCATAGTGGCTAAGGTAGGGCTTAAAACAATGTCATCCAGCATCGGGCCTTTCTCCTACACTCCTTTGATTTTTTTGATATAAAGGAATACTTTTTCAGAAATAAAATGTTCCCTCTAGAATGCTGTGGCAGCTACAGGAGAAAAAAACATTTAACTCCCAAAGCCCCACGTAGAAACTGGGGCTTGCACTGAGAAGTAACAGTTAACTATTTTGTTAGTAGGGAAAGTGCTTGAGCCACTTCCCCCTCCTCCCTGAATGTGTTCACTCCTTAAAAGAAATCTCAAATAAAACAAATTTAAACTGATCAACCACTCATTTCCAGAATTCAAGTTGGAAGGACAAAAAATAAACATAATAAAACAAAAAAATAAACAAAAACCAAAAAGAAAAAAAACCAAAAGAAAACAAAATAAAAGACCAATGAGCATCACCCACAGAACCTCAGAGATGCTCTTCGAATGCATCTCTCAAGTGAGCCATATTGCAAGGGAAATTTGAGTCTTTTTGTATAGGAAAATCTCTGTGAGAAATATGCAGAGGAGTCATTTCATTTCTTTGCATCTGCCCTCCTGGTGGGAGGTATCAGGCCTTAGGTAGCCCATGAAGCTATAGGAAGCATATTACAGAGAGTTTAATTTATTCAAAGAAAATCAGAATCAACTAATCAGAAGGAAGGGGAAAACGCATTAATTAAACAGCTTTACTCATGCAGAAAAGCTGCCAGCATGAGCATTTCAAATTACCTGGGCACACCTAATGCATTTGCATTTCCTCGGGAGAAATGTGCTCTGCCCTACAAAGCCACGAACATTTCATAATTCCATTTGAGCGCATAACAAAGGGGAATTGACAGCTAAGAACCACCTTCCACACTTGGGGGCTATAGCCTTTTCCTAGGAATTTTTAGCTCTTGAAGAAATTCGCTTCTTGACTAGATGTGGAGAGAGGAAGTTTAAAGTCTTCTCTAAAGGAAAAAGGCTAAAAAAGAATCCCCTCCTCTTCACCCCCCCCCACAAAGGAGGTGGGACCTTTACTGGCAGGGGGCTAACAGTGTTCTTTTGTTAGATATTAACATAAAATAAGGTCGCAGAAATGGGTGTCCATCAACAGAATTAGAAAGAGCTAAGTAAGTTTTAAGAACAAAAGGTTTACTTATTTAAATTACAGGAGTTGAGAAACAGCTGGGAATGCAATTTCTTTCCCAGAGTGGGAACAAAACAAAACAAAACAAAGCCCTTCAAAACAGTTAAATGCAATTATGTTGCAATAAAACTTTATCATTTCAAAGTAGACGTATAATTCTAACTGAAACAACCCCACTGGCAATACTTAAGCATAGGTATTTACCTTAACATTTTTCAATTCAGCTTATTCATCCAGGAGTCCAGCATCTTATTTTGGTATTTGTTCCTAAGAAAGTTTGCCACTGTGACATTTAAACACACCTTATTATCCAGTGAGAACTGCCTGAAAATATTGTAAACACTCGCGTGCTTTTTACTGCTTATGTTTTTAAAGACACATTTGGAGATTGCTTTTTATACCAGAAAATATGCTACATTAATTACTCTGAAATTGTTTAGGTGGGGGGGGGAAGGAGGGAAAAGGACCATTAGACAAGTTCTCAGAAGTTTCCTTTCTACTTCAGAAAGGAAAAGAACTCTGGAGATGGAGGAAATTTACCCAACTTTCTTCTGATTTGAAAAAGCATGTCCGCTTACTCTCAAAGCAGGAAATGTTCATGTTGCTAAACTACAATCATCTGTCACATAGCAAAATCTAAATAAAACAGTCTCTACTTTGGCCTCAAACATCTTATTTGAGAATTGAGATGCAGCTTTCTAGCAGACTGGCTACCCTTGACCTACTTGTGAAAAATGCTGTTTAAAAGTTGACTACCACTGCAGTGGAAACAACCAAGCTGCTAACATTCCACTGAATGGAAGAGGCTAATACAGAGAAGTTGGGTGCGAAGTGAACCTACATTGTAAAGGCCTGAAACAACTCCCTCACTCACCTAGATTAGGAGGGTTTTGTGAATCTCAGTGGCTGGCTTTCTCTTCACACTGTCTTTTATGTAGCTCTTCCGTTGGTTGGTCGGTCGGTTGGTTGGTTGTCCTATGCTGTGGACTACCATTCCCTGAATCCCTTTTATGCTGTCATCTTTTGTGGTAGAACACAGGCAAAGATTTGCAGCACAAGTTTCAGGAGCTAACTTCAGCGAGTGCAAACACCTCCTTACAAACAGCTTAGCCCCACTCCCTTTATCAGCTCCACCAGATTTCCATGCCTAAGCGCTTTCCACAAGGATTCCACTAGAAATAAAGGGATCGGTGAGCTACACATAGGAAATATGAATGATGGTTTAAATATTCACTTTAAAATATTTTGATAAAAGCAACTGCAAAATCATGTCATTGATCTGATAGTTGTTTGCACATTCCATAAAGCTATGCATGAAACATAATAGGATTTCTTTGGAGCAAAACAACAAAAGATGTAAACTGCCCTTTCAATTGCAAACATAGTTCATTTATTCCATTGGTTTAAAAAAAAAGGCAATTTTTTTTCTTGATGTTGTTAACTGGCACCAAATGTTTCTTACAAAACTTTTTTTTTTAATGAGACAAGAGTAAATAACATTCAGGGTAAAGTCATACTTCATTCCCTAAGGTTGAAAAAAAGCAGTAAATGACTTTTAGTAAGTCATCTCTGTCGACTCAAACATGACATTTAAATGAATGCAAGTGCTTGAGGTATTTTAACACCCCTACAGAAATGTATAATGCAGTAAAAAAATAATACTAAGCATTTAAGAGTCTCAACAGGACTTTCTATAAAGCCCTGACACACAAATAGAAATCAAATGATAGCCATATTTTTATTTAATTTCATGATAGATACTTGATTTAATAAATGAGATGTTTTGCCCACTCTCATACTTATTTCCAAAGGATGAAGTAGGTAAAAACACTCAGTAACTGGGCTGAGTAAATTTTAATCACTAGCCCAGTTGTGATCCAAAGAATAGAGGAGACTACTCAGTTAGAGAAGAAGAGAAAGTAGAGAAAAGGCAGAAAAGAGGAGGAAGAGAAAAATAGGATCCACATATTTGATTATCTTACTCAACTCTTTTAGAAGCGTCAACTGGAAAAAAATAACTTCTGAGTTAATGTAGATTATCTTTGTTGCTGTTATTTGAAGCAAGGTCTCAGTGTGTATCCTTGGCTGGCCTGAAACTAACTCATCTGCTTGAAAAAGCTGGCTTTGAACTCACAGAGAAACATCTGCCACCTTAGAACTGGAAATTAAAGACGTATAGCAAACACCAAGACTGACAGTATCTTTTTTTCTTTTTTCTTTTTCTTTTTTGACTGTTTGGTTTTATAAAACAGGGTTTCTCTGTGTAGTCTTGGCTGCCTGGCTATTCTAAAACTCATTCTGCAGGCGAGGCTGGCTTTCAACTCTAAGATTCATCTGCTTCTGCATCCCAAGTGCTGGCACTAAAGGTGTGTGCCACCACTGCTCAGCCCAAGGTGGGACCTTTGGATACAGTTACTACAAAAAGCAACAGGTGCAAGACAAAACTTACTAACCGCCAAACTTGATTCTGGTGTGCTTTTTTTCTATGTTTTAAAATAATTTTTAATGTTTTGAGATTACAAATATACAATATTAATTACATCATCTTCTCCTTCCTTTTCTCCCTCCAAACTCTCCCATGTACTCCCTTGTTTTCTCTAGACTTCATAAAATTTTCTTTTATTGTTGTTGTATATATAATGTGTGTGTGTGTGTGTGTGTGTGTGTGTGTGTGTGTATGTGTGTGTGTGTGTTCTGTTCTCATAGACTAGGAAGACAACATCAGAAAAGGAAGTAAGGGCTGGTGAGATGGCTCAGTGGGTAAGAGCACCCGACTGCTCTTCCAAAGGTCCGGAGTTCAAATTCCAGCAACCACATGGTGGCTCACAACCATCCATAACAAGATCTGATGCCCTCTTCTGGAGTGTCTGAAGACAGCTACAGTGTACTTACATATAATAAATAAATAAAAATCTTTTAAAAAAATTTTTTTTAAAAAAAGAAAAGGAAGTAAACAGATGACAAATGAAAGGCTTACCATGTTGCTGTGATTTCATGAATATAGCCTTTCATATGTCTATGAATACATATATATTCCTAAATATATAAACACAACCTGCTCAGTAGTCTGTATGTTACTTGCATGTTTTCAAGGCTGATCATTTGGTACTGGATAACCAACTGTTGAATTCTTTCCTGGGGAAGACTGTTTTTCCACTTTCAGCATCTCTTAGTTGGCTATATATATATATATATATATATATATATATATATATATATATATATATATAGTGGAGCCATCATGGCCTTTCTCCCATCCGCACTGGCATGTTTATTATTGTTGTCTTTGGATCAGATCCATGCAGGTAGTGACAGCATAAATCTTGGAAAGAACATACAGCAGCTGTTTTACTAAACCAGCATAATGCTACATTCTAAATAGTTCTCCTTACACCTACAGACAAATGTAGTCCTCACTCTTTGTCAAGGAAATTTCTTTCAGCAACAGAGACTGCTTCGGCAAGCTACAACTGACAAAAATGCAGGGTTGTGAAGCCCTGTGCCAGCAAACACACCTACAAAACAACTCCTATACTTGACAGTTAGAGATCATTGACAAAGAGGAGTGGAAAGATTACTGCAAGGAAATTTGCTGTGAGGTTTCATCTCCTAGACATGTCAGAAGCAGCATCCATGAAGGCACAGCGACTTGGTGAGCCTTTCTTTTGTCATGGTGGCATGTGCTCACTTCTGTTTCTGAAGTTGTTCTCGCTCAGCCTATGAGAACGGCACAGGTGCTGAGACTGTTGTTATAGATAGCTGGGCACTTGGCATTGGCAGCTATAAGGCTTGTTCTTTTCACCTAGCCAAGTTAGTCCCAAATCGTGCTCTATCTTTATCTGGCCATAGTTTTTTGAAGTAGGCGGCAGAAGTCGAGGAACATTCTAAGGCATTGTAGATTGCCTAACAGTGGCTGGGAAGGCAGCTCAAATGACATAGCGATCTGGTGACTGAGGTCCTGCAGAGAGACCAGGAGAGGCCTGGTAAAGGTGCAGAGTGCAGTGGATATTCATAAGGCCAGGACAGTGGGACAACTACCAAGGACAAGGCCTACTGTGTGCTGAGAAGCTGTGTGCTGATGATAGCAAAGCCAGAGAGGTGGTGCTGCCAAAACCTTTTGGAGGTCATGTGACCTACAAGGTTTGGAAGTGAATTTCAAATGACAGGGCTAAAAGAGTTCATAGGCATGAAACATGGTTGAAAAAAGCCCATAGTGGCAAATTAAAAGGAAGATAATTTGGGGCCAGCAATCTGCAGCCATGTCTGTTTTTAAGTAGGAAAGAGGGACAAGAGAGGAACGGTTTTCTGTGTTTTGTTTTGGAGAGAAGAATTAAAAAAAAAAACAATCTTGATTCACAGAAATGTCTATCTTGATGCTGTTTGCTTCAAGGTCTAGTAGTTTGCCTTGGGAATCTTGACATTAAGGTCACTTGTGGTTGTGTTGTTACACACCTATGATCTTAACACTAAGAAAACTGAAGCATAAGGTTTATGAGTTTGAGGTCAGCATAGTGTGTGTGTTTGTGTGTGTGTGTGTATGTATATATGTATATGTATATGTATATGTATATGTATATGTATATGTATATGTATATGTATATGTATATGTATATTACAAGAAAATTCTAGGACAGTTTCAGAATCATAGTAAAGTCTTATTTTGGAAAACAAATATACAAAACAATTATAGTTGACAGGGCCTTCCTATTGCCCTATGATTAAAGATAGTGGATCTATTTTAGCATGGATTGAAAGAATCCAGGAAGGTGTTTTATAAGAGTAGTGCAGGTGGTCAGCAAGACTTCCTAACATTCTTTTCAAAGAGGTGACAACAGGTAATTTCATTTAGAGACATATACCTGAATCCTGGTTGAAAGGGATAGTAAACCTTATCCTTCGATACAGGTCATGACATATACTAATGTGCTAGTTCTTGTATATAGCTAGCTATACTATCTAAGTGTTTGCTTAATCAGTACAGGAACAGATTCAGAGATACCAGGACATAAAGGATCTAAAAACTATTTCAAAAGGCCCACGCCTTTTGACAAGGACAGAGGTAAAGCTTCTAGCCATTTGACTCTTGTTTCTTCAAGTTCTTTTTATGTGTATAGAGTTTTGTGCTCCACTTTCCCTGAACATTGGGACTGGCATGGGATGTAAAGCTTTAATGAGTACCCAAGAGACTCTGTGACCAAGTGGTTTACTTCTGGCTTCTGCAGTAAAATTAATTCCTTGGTCTGACTCAGTCAATAAAGAAATGTCAAACCAAGGAGTTATCTCAGTTATTTATTTATTTATTTATTTATTTATTTATTTATTTTGGTATCAGGACCGAGATCAAACCAAAGACCTCACACATGCTGGGCAAGAACTTAATCACAGAGCTGCTGACCTCAGCTCTCAGCACATCTACTCAAGTATGCATTCAATCTAGTCATTCAACACGAAAGCAATAACCAGTGACTACATTGCTTACAAGCCTCGTGAATGTATAATATCCATTTGAAGTCCTGCAAGGGATAATATGGACTCAATGGACTTTCTGGGCTATCAACGAACCAATTGTCATTTAGTTATACAATATTTTCTCATTTTTACATATATGCCCCATGTGGTGGGGTGTAACTGTAAGCCAAAACCTTAGTAGGAATTGCACATTTGACCTAATGTACAATCCATCTGATAATTCCTTGGTGTTCTTTTGTGCCTGCTTCTCTTGTTCAGATTCCTGGGCATTTGTGTAAATGTCAATACCATCAGTCAGGAAGAAAGATAGCATTAAACACTGGTGGGAACGGAGTGCGGTGATATCTTTTCATCTGCATATTTAGCCCTTTTCTCAGAACTACCCTTCTATAGTACCTTTCTCCTTGGTACACGCCAGACAGTACACAAGGTCAATTTTGTTGTAGAAAGGTGGATAGCACACGATGGGGGCACCAATTATCTGCCCATTGGCAGAAAGAATCCTAGCAGAGGTTAAACATTATGGGACTTTCAGATTATGCCAAATTATAGGAAGCTCCAAAGATGTATTTGGACTCAATGTAAATAGTGGCACCTTGAAGTGACTTCACAGTAGGTAGCTTGGTCCTTAAGTGCTTCATGTGAGTAAAGTATGGCATAGTTATTAAGTTTCCTTGAAAATTCCCTCTTAGGCTGTCAGAGAGAGAAGATGGGCAGAGGAAGAGGAAGAAGAAGGGGGAGGAGGAAGAACAGCAAGTCTGGGTTGTCTCATGGCTATGAACTCACTTTTTTCTGTTTTATTTTAGTAACTTTTTATTTATTTTTATTAGATATTTTCTTCATTTACATTTCAACTACTATCCCGAAAGTCCTTATACCCTTCAACCAGCTCAGCTCCCCTACCCACCCACTCCCACTACTTGGCCCTGGCTTTCCCCTGTGCTGGGTCATATAAAGTTTACAAGACCAAGGGGCCTCTCTTCCCAATGATGACTGACTAGGCCATCTTCTGCTACACATGCAGCTAGAGGCACAAGCTCTGGGGGTACTGGTTAATTCATATTGTTGCTCCTCCTATAGGGTTGCAGACTATAGTAAAGTTCAAAGCATACATTGCACCTCACACAATAATAGTAACTTTATTTTATTACTTATTAGTTCATTTACATTTTAGACAGGGTCTTATTCTGTAGACAAGGCTGGCCTGGTGTTCTCTGCACAGCTCAGGATAGCCTTGACTTCACAGAAAACTTTCTGCCCCGATTTCCTAAGTCCTGGGATAATGGGCATGAGCCACCACGCTTAGGTATTGAAACTATTTCTACAGCTGCAAGATAATAGCTGAATGGATCTATCTTCAGGAGGAAGAAGAGGGGAATAGGTAGATTGTAAGTGTTGCAATGATTCACAATAATGGAAAGACTGATTTTTAAAGGCCTGTTCAAATATAGTCTGTCTCTACAGCATTGTAGGGTGGTACTGTCTTAGGAATTTGGTAAAGAGAGGATACAGGATGAGAAACACAGAGATAAGTGGGGGAACTTAATTCAAGAGTATCGGCATTCTCAATCACAGCAGCAGCTGCATATATAGATTTGTATTTGAGGTAACAGGGTCCAACTGACATGAACATATATTATAACCTGCATTTAAGAGGCAAAACACCCAGCACATGGGAGGGAGAGGCAGATGGATCTCTGTGAGTTCAAATATATGGTGAATTCCCAGCCAGTCAGTAATACTAAGTAAAACTCTGTCTCAGAAAGAAAAAGGCAGAGTGATAAAGAGACAGAGAGAACACTGTGATAAGGTTCCTGCAGCAACCCCATGACAGCAACCCCATGACACTATGAATCAGAAGGTTAATCAAAATTAGGTAACCCTAGGCTGGGGTGGTAGATAGTGTTCATTTCAAGACCCAAGAAAACGTCAGTGTTTCTTGCATACAGAAAATGAGTTCTGAGACTACATTTCGGAGGAAAGCATTTCGAGATCATACACATGCAGTAAATCAGGAACTGGAGAGCTAAGGTCACTCAGTGGTTAGAACATCTTGTTAAAGCAGAGAGTGGGGCGTGCACCCCTTTAATCCCAGAACTCATGAGGCAGAGGCAAGACCAGTCTCTGAGTTTGAGGCCAGCATGGTCTACAGAGTGAGTTCCAGTAGAGTTAGGGCCATACAGAGAAACCCTGTCTCAAAAAAACAAAAAAGGAAGAGGAGGAGAGGATAGAGGAGGAGAAGGAGGAGGGGGAGAAGAAGGAGAAGGAGAAGGAGAAGGAGAAGGAAGAGTTGTTACTCTTGCAGAGGACTGGGATTTGATCCTCAGCACCTACAAGGTAACTCACAAGTGTCTTTAACACCAGGTTCCAGAGGTTTTGATGACCTCTCATTGCCTTTTTGGGCACTGAAGATGTACATGGGGCACACACACACACATGCAGGCAAAACATCTACACAGGAATGAAAGAGAAAAAAAAATAGACCACTTAATGAAATGTCTGGCTGGTGGTGATAGTCTACTCTTGGCTGAGTAAGGAGGATTGCTGTGAGTGGGATAGCGCTGTGACATAATAAGTTTCAGGCCAGCCTGGGCTACAGAGTGACATCATATTTTAAAAGTTTGGATGCTGGTAAGATAAGCAACTATGCTGTTTGGTTTTACGTCAGCTTGGCATAAGAAAGAGTCATCTGAGAGGAAAGGCCCTCAATTGAGAATGCTTCCTTAAGATCCTACTGTAGGTAAGCCTGAAAGGCATTTTCTTAATTAATGATTGATATGTGAAGGTCCAGCCCATTGTGGGTGAAACCAACCCTGGGCAGGAGGTCCTTGGTTATATGACAAATCAAGCTGAGCAAGCCATGGGTAACAAGCCAGTAAGCAGCATCCTTCCATGGTCTCCGTACCAGCTCCTGCATCCAGGTTCCTGCTCTGTGTGAGTTCTTGTCCTGTCTTCTTCTTTTTTTTTTTAAGATTTATTTATTTATTATATGTAAGTACACTGTAGCTGACTTCAGACACTCCAGAAGAGGGCATCAGATCTTGTTATGGATGGTTGTGAGCCACCATATGGTTGCTGGGATTTGAACTCTGAACCTTTGGGTGAGCAGTCGGTGCTCTTACCTGCTGAGCCATCTCACCAGCCCCTGACTTCTTTTAATGATGAACTGTGATACCGAACTCTGAGTGAAATAAACCCTTTACAAGTTGTTTCAGTCATGGTGTTTCATCACAGTAATTGTAATCCTAACTAGGACAATAACCATCTGCCCTTCAAAATTATGTAACTAATGGGGAGTAATTCTATAGAAGTGTTCTATCACTTGGTTATACCCCCAAACTATCATTTATTTGGGGGAGAAAATCCAGGCAATACTACTTTGGGGGCAATCTTTTGGATGCCTTCTGATATCTTATATCTGCTTGCCTCATCTTTATATTTTCATAATTTCATTTCATATTCTCTCAAAGAGAAGAGACCGTGAAAAACAATGGCTGCTTTTAAGTGTCTCTTCTGGGCGGCTTCATTCCTAGCATTTCTGTCTGTGTTCTTTCATGTAACCCTCACTTTAGCCTCATAAAGCATAGCTGCTTTTCCCCCACTTTTCTGGATGAGATGCAGAGAATTGGAGGAATAAAGTAATTATTTCTCTTTAACAAGAAGCAGGAGGAGTGAGACCATACAGCAATCTTTCTGGAGCTTAAGTTAGACACCTTGCTGCCTGTCCACATTTCCAAGTATTTAACCTAGGAAAACTCCACGAATATACATTTTAGCTATGAAGGCAATAAATACAAAGATCAAGAGATAAGGAGGCTAGGGAGACACTGACAAGGAGAACGTGTGAGTACCTAGCAGTGGTATAGTACAAGCCCATCCAGGTAGAATGTGTCTTCTTTGAATGCATGGTGGGAGCCAGCAGAAAGTTCTATGAACATGGAGGTAGAGGGGTTGGGGAAAGAAGCTGTGTTTAAACACAGAGAGAAGGCACCATATTTGACGATATTATGTTTGAGCCTCAACAGTGGCCACTAGCTGTGTGTAGTTACTAAAATATAGGTAGACTAAATTGAGATATACTCCAAGTGTAAAATACAGACCAGATATTGAAAGTATAGGATACAAAAATAAGGTAAATAAATTGTATTAGTATTCATTTCACCTATTTCCTTTTACTCTTGCAAAGAACCTTGCAATTTCATCTATCACTTGCCTTATATTGCAACTATACACAGTTGGTTTAGAAATCTCAACAAAGGACTTTATTTCCCCAGTGTTCTTGACAGATTGGTCATGATGTTTATTTGTTGAAACATTTTTTTTTTTGCATTCTACCTGCCTTAGTGATTGGAGATAGGGTGCTCTTTTGTTAAACAAGAAATATGAGATTGACTTTGGGGAAAAGATAATTTGTCTGTGGACTGGAGAGGGACCAGGATGAAGAGCTAGAGTAATTTGCAGCACATCATAGGACTCCAGGGGAAAAGTGAGATGCTTCTTGTCTAAGATTGTGGCTGTGGTGATGGAGAAGATAGACATCTCAATTTTATGGCTGTTAGAAACAGTAAAGGAAACAGAATGCGTGAGTATGTGAGTTTTCAACAATGGCAGACAAATGGGTAATAGCCAATTTAAGGAGTAATAATGAATTAGTGTTTTAGCATTTCATTTTGAAATAATTAGAGTTGCATAAATATCACAGATTGTTCACTGAGTCATATACTCTTTACCCACTTTCTTTACATCTTAAAAATATTTTATTTTTTTTAATTATTCATGTGAGGTGAAAGGACATTTGGAGGGAGTTGCTTATCCTGTTGCACCGTGTTGTCTCCAAGGATCAACCTCAGGTTATCATGCTTTGCAAAATGAACTTTATCCACTGAACCTTCTGACTGAACCCATGTTGACATCTTTTTTTGAAAGAAGATGTATTTATTTATTAGACCTAAGTACACTGTAGTTGTCTTCAGACACACCAGAAGAGTGTATTGGATCCCATTACAGATGGTTGTGAGCTACCGTGTGGTTGCTGGGAATTGAACTCAGGACCTCCAGAAAAGCAGTCAGTACTCTTAACCACTGAGCCATCTCGCCATGCCCCTCCCCATGTTGACATCTTAAATATCCAAAAAAGGTGTAGAAAAGAAGTTTACTAGTACACAAAGTATTATATTTTATATATATAATCAATACAATTTCTTTTGACTTCAAAAAGTATATTTAGTATGTGAACATTTAACACACACAAACATACACATAAAACTGGCATCAGGGTACACTAATTGCACTATTCCACATCCCTCACAAGTGAATTACACGGTATAGTGTGCATGACTTGCAAGAAACTTGTCACCAATCATGTGCAGTATCTGTCAAGTTCAAGCTATAATGAGACTGAGTCTTTATGGGATTTTATATATAATGGTTTAGCGTGGAATCAGCTTCATTTTCTTATCAGAAAACCATATATACTAGTATTTATCACCTAATTAACTTTCTATGATAGTCCATTCAATTAGGACTTTTTACTAGCATATTTGTCTCTGTTTTCTTGAATACTACATTGTCAAGAAACTGTCTAGATTTTATAAAGAGCAAGTGATATATGGTGAATCCTATTTTCATACTTATTAACTTCCTGTCATAATTTTACTTAATAATATTGAAAATGAGTCTGAAGTAGGAATTTCTGGTTTCATTAGAAACTCAGTTGTGTCATATGATGTTTTTCTGGAAGCTGTCTTATGAGAGGATGCTTTGTTGAAGCAGACAAGTGAAAGGATGTTTTGCTGAGAACAGACACATCTATGGAAGCTGTACAGCAGCCATAGACCATTCAGAACTTTTTTCTAGAACTTTCTTAGTACTTTTATGACAGAAGGTCCAGTCAATGCAGAATCAGGTCCAGACTCTTTACTTTCAGCTGACACACTTTACATGTTTTATCTACCTCTTTGAGTAGTAAAACTAGTAAATAGAAGAAATGTCTAATAGTATCTTTAATATAGTACTTTGTTATATACAGAGTAATGCTAAACATACAGAAATAGACCGTATGATGAAACATCAAAAACCCATGGAATACAAACATTGTGTGTGTGTGTGTGTGTGTGTGTGTGTGTGTGTGTGTGTGTGTGTGCTTTCTCTTTTTTAAGATATCTGATGTTCTAAGTGTGACAGGTCTCATATTATAGTTAAGCTAGAAGCATCAATTAGAACAAAGGTAAGAATACTTAATAAAAAATATGGTCCTTAGGATAAGAACTTGGAGATAGTAGAGAGGTGGGGATTGAATAGGTAGGAAGATCAATTTTGCAAGTGGTTCATAAACCACATTCTGCATCTCTCCTAACAACATGTGATAAAGGGAAAGTAACACATGTTGTTATTGTTTAGAAAAGAATGAAATTTTCAATCTGTTTCAAATGAGCAATTTCTCCCCTTCCTTTAGTACTCTGGGGACTATAAGGCCTTCTCTTTTGTCTCTTCTGGTTGCTTTGAATGGTGATCAGCAATGCATGATCAGCCAAGTGGTATTAGCTCTAATGCTGTCATCATATGCCAGCCAGAGGGGATGTGAAAGGGGTAATGGGATTTGCACCTACAAATGCCATCTCGATTAATAAATATCAGAGACACACCAGGACAGAACAAAATCTGTCTTTCTTTTCCTGCACGCACCATGCCTTTTCAGTGTTGAGACCTATATAATAAACCCTCTTTTTGAGACCTATTGTGTTTCCAAGCATCATACAGACAGATCAAACTTCCCCCAAAGGTCATGTTAATCACTGTTTCATATACCGATATAAGAAATGCATTCTAACATGCCTTTGCAAAGGTATAATTCAAATGATTACCTCATGTGCTTCAAAGGGGAGTCAGTGGTGTCCTCTTTCCATAGCACTCAATTTCAGGACACTTTGCAAAACTGCTCTGTATGATGTCTTCCTCCAAGAGTAGCAATATCATAGCCATGACTTTCTAAATTTGGGCCTGCAGTAATGACAGACTTTGAATGAATGCTTTCCTATGCTATGGGCAAGAAGCAGGAGTTCAGCAAACTTTTCTAGCTTTAAGTGCTAAGCCCCTTGAAGCTCACTTGTATCTTTTACCTGTGCTAATGGCTATCCTTTAGCTGCAACACGAACTTCCCACACTTGACTGTTGCTTGAATATTTTTACAACAATCATTTTTATCACTGGAAAAAAAACGGATAGCATATGTTTTGAGAATATACCCTTATGTGTATGCATTATTACTTCCCTTTGTTCTATCTGTCTCAAGGAGGCAAGATGACCATGGAGAGATGAGTATTCAAATTCAAGGTCCTTCAGAAACTACCTTCCTGACTTTTGTTACACTTCACTAAATGTTCCACATGTAAATTTATTGATATGAAAGATATTTAACCTTATATAGTTGACAGAAATGTTTTATTTTGCTTGTTTCTTTGATTGATTGTTTTGAGACAGGGTTTATCTATGTAGCCCTGGCTATCCTGGAACTTGCTCTGTAGACCAGGCTGGCTTAGAAGTCAGAGATCCACACCTGCCTCTGCCTCCTGAGTGCTGGGAGTAAAGGAGTGTGCCGCCATCGCCTGGTTTAGAAATTTTAATTTGTGTATAATGTTGAATGGATTACAATGTGTCTTAGCAATCAACTTATTATATTCCCCTGTGGGAATTAGCTATCCTTTGGCTACAGTGAGAACTTCCTGCACTTAGCTGTTGTTTTTGCTTTGTGATTTATTAATCTCAGAAAACGATCTCAAGTATCCCAGGCAATGTAGCTGATGATGACACTGAACTTCTTGATCCTTCTGTCTAAGCCTCGAGAGGACTGGATTACATACAGGTGCATGCCACTATGCCCCTTTTGTGTAAGGCTGAAAACAAACCCTAGGCCTTCATGCATGCTAGACCATGCATGCTCTACCAAATGAGTTTCCTCTCAAGCTCTCAACTAATTTATGTTGTTAAAACAAATATTGAAATGAGTTATTTCTTCTCAGGAAATATATTAATTGTAGAAACAATTAATATATTTACCTTGGTGACTGTCATGCATAAGGCCCTAAGCACATAGTCACGAGCGCACGCACGTGTGCACACACGCGCATACACACATACACACACACACACACACACACACACACACACACACACACACACCTGAGAGAGAGAAAGGGAGAGAGATCATACGTGCTTCAACATAGCATTTTCCAATAATTTCTCATTAGGATTTCTATGTGCTTTAAAAAAAAACCCACTCAACTTAACTGGCATGGAGCATAGTGGTTCTCCCATGTTTCCATTGCACTGAAACTTTATTATGATGCCTCTTTTGTGTTCAGCATGGTAGTTCATGCTTCTCTGTGTGCTATCTCATTACTATACCCCAAAGACCTAACCAGGTGCTCATTAAAGCTAACACATTCCAAAAAGGCAGAGCGAAAACAAACTCCTAAAGAAAATCCTAGGCACAGTAAAAACCGTACCAGCTTTTGAAAGCTGAAATTGTACAAAATTTTTTCTTAAATAAAAAATAATATTATTGCTTTTCTGAGGAAGTTTTCTTTTTTACAGATCTTATGGCTATACTCTTTTAATACTATCTGCAATTCTCCAGATATCCTTTCTCATATTCTCTCTCTCTCTCTCTCTCTATATATATATATATATATATATATATATAATATATATATATTATATATATATATATATAATATATATATATTATATATATATGTGTATATATACATATATATGTATATATACACAAATACATATAAATATATGTGTGTCTGTGTATCTATGTGTGTATGTATATGTATATTTTAAGGATATATATAATGTATATGTACATAAACAGCAGAAATATTTTGAAGCATTTGAATATAAGCAGTCACTAAAATTAATTACAACTTACTCAATGGAAAATTTCAATAAAGCGTAGGCATCATAAATACATACTGACCCATTAATAAGTTAATCTTAATATATTTTGGCTCATGGCTTATGGTTTAAGGAGACACAGCCTGCACTGGCAAGGGAGGGATGATGATAAGTGGCTCTGTGGCAACTGTTTGTATAAGGTATTGATCAGAGAGTAGAAGGTCAGGCTGAAAGTGGGGCTGCACTACAGTTTACGTGGCTCACGGAGCAGGGAAGGACCATAAGGAAGACAGCAGGGACCATAAGGAAGCTGTGCAAAGCCGAGACTGCTTTCGGAAGAGCTAAGAGACAGAAAGAGAAGACAGCTGAGTGAACTGTCTATTTGAATGTTAGTTTTTTAGAGAGTATACGGAGGTATAGTTCCTTGGCATCTAACTTATCAATTAATCCTCAAGACACATGCCTTTCTTCAAAAGAATATTTCAAGGACCAAACAAAACCACTTTTTAAAAAACAAAGCCTTTTCATCCACGATGATAGTTATTTATTATTTCTACTTAAGCTTACCTTTTTTTTTTTTGTATCAACATGGTCATTGTTTCCTATGACAAAGTGATAAACAGGTTTGTATGTTTTTCAAAGGAAAGTAAGGCCAAACAACAAAGATGGGAATTGTTTTCAATTCTTTAAGTCCTTTAGATGATATTGTATTTCCATGAACATATTTTCCTGTTATTGTAAATTTATACTAAGTAAATAATGATGGCATTAGCTGGCATTCTTCATGTGCGTTTGATCATTATTTTCAAAAAGCAACTGCCCAGGACAATTTCCTACCAGACATCACTTAACTGAGAGGCTGCAGGTGTTAAAGGCAATTAAACCATCATTATTTAAGAAGCACAATGAAAATTACCCACTTTTTTTGTTAATAAATGTCCAGCATACACAGAGCGCACATTTCTTGAGATACAATATATTGTATAGCATTTTTTATGATTATAATCACATCATTTCCCTCTTCGTTTTCCTTCCTATAACCCCCCCATATACTCTACTTTGGTTTCTCTCGAATATACCAATTGAGTATCTTGGAACATATATTGCATGTGCGTGCATACACACACACACACACACACACACACACACACAACCATTTTAAAGTCTCAACTGGGTGTTTATCCTCCAGTCTCATTAAAATCCCCTGGGCCAGAAATTTACTCCAGAATTGTGACTCTATCATTTCCTATCTGTGTGACCTTGGGCAAGTTACTTAACCACTCTGAAGCTGCTTCTACAGCAATAAAAAGTAGCTAATAGCATTCAGCTCATAGGATTGATATGAGACTTAAATAGGAAAAATACACAAAGCTTGGCATAATGACTAGAACATAAAACCTGCTCAAAAACTGATAGCTACAGCTTTTTATTGCAGACAAAAATATGTTTTGTAGTAGTTCTTTTTTATATTATAGGTTTGTATTTACATGGAACATACATTTTTAGACATAATTATATAGATATAAGTATGAAATTGAATGGTCTGGCTGAGGTTATAGCTCAGTTAGTAGGTGCTTTTCTAGCATACACGACACTCTGGACTTTATCCCTACTGCTGAGCAAACTACACATGGTGCTGCTTATCTTTCATCCCAACACCCATGAGAGAGAGGCAAAATGATCAGAAGTTTAAGGTCATCCTTAAAGACATAGCAAGTTCAAGGGGTCGAGGCTCACCTGGAATCAACAAGACTGTGTTGCTAAAAAATGATAATAAAAATTTTTTTAAAACATGAAATTGAATTGTTGTTAGTCTTTTTTTGGTTCTATTTTGTTTCTGTTTTGTTGTTGTTTCTCAAAACAGGGTTTCTCTGTGTAGCCCTGCCTGTCCTGGAGTTTGCTCAGTAGACCAGGCTGGCTGGCCTAGAAGTCAAAGATCCACCTGCCTCTTTGTCTTGAGTGCTAGGATTAAAGTCTTGCACCATCAGCACCTGGCTTCACTGTTACTCTTAAATTCCTGTGTGCTTCTGGTCACTTTCCATCACTATACAAGTAAACTGTTGCCAGGTTTGGGACAAGTGCTAGTTCTGGGATACTTCTAAGGCCAGCCTAGAGCTCTTAGTTTTTCTATTAACGGTGGATCAAGCTGGAATTTTTCCAGCACATTCTTCTTTTTAATCTCCTGAAACAGGCTCATCTTCCCACCTCATTGCAATTCAGTGTCAAAACAAAGTGGCATTTACTAGCCCCTGATCTGATCCACATGCCAGACTGGACAGTCCCAACCTAAGTATGGGCAAAACAGTGATTTGCTTGCAGCCATTGGCATGGGTCCCAATTCCCAGTGAGGGTATACAATTCTCCCTCCCTCCTGAACAGAGAGCTGTGTTCGCATGCTGGGGAGACTGACAAAGCATAAATTATTGAACCTCCTGCCCCTGCCTTTGCTTTTAAGAATACCATACATATTTTTATGACCTAAATACATTGCTAAATGAAGCAAAGGGGACAAACGTTGGGGAGAATTCATGTTTTCCTTCCTGTCTCCGTCATGAGCCCTCAAAAGCTTCTGACAGTTCCACTCTTCCCAACTCAAATATAAATCCTGGATACCACTTGGCCAAAGTCTGTTCCTTAAGGAAAATCATGTAGACATTTTTGAGAAGCCCTCTCCCACTACAATGGGGGGGGGGATCAAAAAATATCTCTGGTTTTCAAAGCGGAGTTGAAGTTGGCTAAGCACTTGCTGAGTATTGAGTCTGTGAGACTATTCTCGGTTTCATACAGGCAATGGAAAACAAAGGTGGGATCGACCACTACCTTCAAGAAGCATAGCAAACAGATTTTTGGCCTAAACTGGATTGCATTGCTCCTGTCTAGATTAGACAATGTTTGCTTCAGTCACGAATCCCCTGTATCAGGGGATTTTAATGATGAAAAGAAAATGGAATTTAGACCACAAGAGAGAGGAAAAACTGGGAGGAGAGCAGATCTACCTTAATTAATCAAATCATGGCAGACGTGAGATCGGTTTAGGCAACATGACGATTAAGAACAGGAGCTTGGGGTCAGGCATTCATAACACTAAATGCATATGTACATATACATATAATACCTTGAAAATATGACAACTACTGTGAGCCTGGTGGCTTTCTATAAAATGAGATTGTGGTTAGGCTGAAATGAACTCATGCAGGCAAACTGCCGCACTTAGCACATAATAAGCAGGTGAGAGTCTTAACTATTAATAGTATTATTAGAAACCCTGGAAGCCTTTCTAGAGAAATAGATACAGTGTTTCAAAGTTCCCTTCAAGAGGCACCCATGGTAGCACATACCTCTAAGCCAAGCTCTGTGGAGGTGCTGTCAGGTACATAAAGAATTCTGGGTCAACTTTGGTTATGTAAAGAGTGTGAAACCAGCATGGGCTACATGAGATTTTGTCTGGAAGGAAGGGAGGGAGGGAGGGAGGGAGGGAGGGAGGAGAGAGAGAGAGAGTGAGAGTTAGAGTTTAGAAAAGCATGTTAGAAGTCCTCTTCAATAAAAGATGCTTCTTTCTGAGGTATTCAAGTACAAGTAGCTGGTCCCCAAATTAAGGTCAGGGTCAGAAACACAAACAAAGAAGCCCTGAATTTCCACACTTAAATAAACGGTATATAAGGTTCTTGGCCAGATTAATGCTTTCTGGTCATCCACAACACAGTGATTTCTAAAGACCCTTAGTACTTTGTCCAGGCACTGTCTGTAAATAACCTACTTATGGGTTCTGCTATCAGTAAATTGTACTTCCATCTGTGTTTCTAGGTTGCTATCAGGATATACTTGTGCTTTTCTTCTCCTTTCTCTTGTCTCCTTCTCTCCCTTCTCCCTCTCTCCCTTTTCTTCCCTCCCCCTTCTCTCCTTTTTCTCCCTCTCTCCCTTTTCTTCCCTCCCCCTTCTCTCCTTTTTCTCCCATCTTTCCCTTCTTCTCCCTCTCTCCCCTTTTCACTCCCTTCTCCCTCTCTCCCCTCTCCTCTCACTTCATCCTTCACTGTGTCATATACTTCATATTTAAATACCAAGTCCCTGTCCCATATTCCTGCATATCTTGGGAAACAGGACAGTAGCTTAGAAGGTAGTATACACTATCCATTGAATGTTAATGAGCAGCATAGAAATCTCGTTCACAAAGCTCCAGAGGACGCTGAGGTTGAAGTGGCTCCTGTATGTAAGGTCTCTGTATGTTAGCCACTCATGCAGATCACAACCCGATGCCTTTACTGTGCTTTACATGACTCTTGAGTTATCTGTTCCTTCCCAGCTCCACAGCTTTATCTTCCAAGGTCCTCTAGTCCAGCCACAAAAGTGCCCCTCCTTTCTTCCCAACAGGCCAAGCATGCTGTACCTAGGGGCCTTTGTAGCTGCTATTCTTTCTCTTTGGAGATCCCCCTGAATCTTTGCATGGCTGACTCCTTGTCTCTGCTTAGGCTTCCATTCAATGTCTCCTCATCACAGAGGCCTTCCCTGACCCCTTATTTAAAGAATCTGCCCCTGTGCACCTTCCTGTCACTTCCTATCACATCTCCTTCTTCGATTGTCTTCGTAGCTCACCATTTTGTCAGTTTTTCCTTCCAGCTTTTGGGCCTTTGCTTATTGCTGTCTCCAGAATGTTTCCCCCTTCTCTTCAGGTCACTCTTTTCTCGGTAGGTCTCACCTGGGCTCACCCCTAAAGCAACTTCCTTGATTACTAGATAGACCAGAAGCACTGCTCTACCACCATGAGGCCTGTTACAGGCTTTTACTTTCCTTCAGAACAAGGCGGCAGTCTTCAACATTATTCTATGTCTTCTCTTTCTCTCCCCAGCCCAGACTGAAAGCACAGTAAGCCCAGTCACTGCTCCCCACTTTGTTCAGCAGCACCCCCTCCTCGAGGGCCCCTGGGATTGTAAAAAAAAAAAAAAGCCTTTATAAGTTGAGATTTTTATAACAACACAGAATCCAGATACTTCTTTCTCACATCTGAAGCTCTCTATAATCTAAACCCACCTTTATCTGGCCAACTTTCCTCCTCTTCCTCCTCCTCTTCCTTTTCCTCCTCCTCCTCACTCACTCACCTTCCCCCAAGTCAAGGTCAAATTAGACCTATGATCCCCTTACCTGCACGGGCTTCCATGTTCACGTAGCACTATCTTTCAACTACCACAATATAATTAGCGTCATTGCTATTCATTTAGCAAACATGGATATTGAAGCTAACAGATATTGAGCACAGCTAGTAGAAGCTGCGGCACGATTGCCCTCCAAAGCCTTTTCTACTCCAGAACCTATAGTCCTAAGTATCACATGCTACCAGCACCGTAGCAGAAACTGTGACATGTAAGAGGCTAGAAAGGACAGCTTAAGAGGCCATCGGGTAATTTGAGTTTGTCTCTTTCTGAAATCCATGCCTGTAGTCTCAGTAGGGGATACTACCAAGGCAGGTTGGTTTCCGTAATCTTGGTTTCCCAATCTAATTATCAGCCTTGTACCATTTCACTTACAAACTGGGAATGAACAAATTAGTAGAGTTCAAATACAGCAATCTTTGATCAAAAGAGTAAGAACATATTAACAAACCATGGTGAGACAACTGTCATCTCAGCACTTGGAGGCAGAAAGATTAATAGTAAACAACAAACAAACAAACAAATGAAAACAGGGCAGTTGAGAAGGCTCATTAGGTAAAGGCACTTGCCTGCAAGCTTAAGGCCTAGAATTAAGTTTGATCCCTGGGTTTCACATGGTGGAAGGGAAAGGGAGAACAGATCCCTACAAGTTGTCCTCTGTGATCTCCAAGTAAATGCCATGGTGGCCATGCACATGTTCACATACACAATAAATAAGTAAATAATTGTAATAAAATGTTACAAAGAGAAGGAAAAAAGAAACGTAGCACCTTGAGGGATTTAAGGAACAATTATAACACATGTAGTCATCGAGGGCAGAAAAGGAAAGATTGGGCAAAGGTTTAAGGACGAGAAAGGAACAAGACAGTACAACAGTTAAAAGGGCTAGCCAAGCAAACCTGGGGGCCTGAGTTCAATACTCAGAACCACATGCACATGCATGCAATAAGAAATAATAAACTACAGTAAAAGTGTATTACAAAGAAAAAAAGAAAAAAGCCTTTAAGGACCAGATGGATACTGGTCAGGAAAATGACATAAAAAAGCATTTCAGACCTAGATGTGGTGTAGACACAAGTAACCTCGGTTCTCGGGAGGCTGAGGGAATAGCATCACTGTGGGTTCAATGTCATCCTAGATTATGTAGTGAATTCAGGGGATGGGCTGCAAAGGGGGACTGTGACTCAAAAAAGAAAACAAAGGAGAGATGGTTCATAAGGGGAGGGGAGGGGAAGGGAGAGGAGGAGAGGAGAGGAGAGGAGAGGAGAGAGGAGAGGAATGACCTTGGTGCTGGGTTGGGTTTTTTTGCTTTGTTTTGTTTTTTTGCCCCACCCAAGCATGGTGTGGGCTGAGGTTAAATGGATCTGTGATC
>NC_034613.1:48985989-48989319 GCF_900095145.1 Mus pahari | reverse complement strand
CTACAGAGTGAGTTCCAGGACAGCCTGGGCTACACAGAGAAACCCTGTCTCAGAAAACAAACAAATAGATAGATAGATAGATAGATAGATAGATAGATAGATAGATAGATAGATAGATAGATAGATAAAAAATTAATTGGTTAGTTAGTTAATACATCTTTAAAGGAAAGAAAGTTGCGATGTAGTAAAAAGCAAAGACTTGCCGTACCATCCTCAGGCCTGGGACCTCCCTTCTCTATGCTTCAGGTCCCTCAGTTATAAAAGACTGTAAAAAGTACACCTTAGTCAAAGGTTTGTTGAGAGGTGCACACTCAGGAAGTGATGGCTGCAGTATAATTTCTATTCTGTTTTCTTCCCAGTTCTAAAAATGAATCTAGTAAGAAAGCCATTAAACGTAGCCAAGCAAGCCTAGTATATGTGTATATGAAGCAGGCCAGACCCCCAGGCTAGAATATAAAATTTTGCAGAAAGCTTTATATGTCCCTTTTAAGGTATATTTTGATAAATTCTACTAGATTTGGGACATGAAGCTGACTGTGGTAGCTCATATTCATAGTCTGAGCACTTTGGAAGTGAAATCAAGGAAATCCTGATATACAGGCCAAATGGGCTACCAAGCAACAGTCTCTCTCCTCCTGGTCTCCATCTCTGTCTGTCTACTGTCTGTTGCCTCTGTCTCTCTCTGCCTCTCTCTCTCTCACACACACACAAATCTGAGACATATAAACTTCTTTAGGCATAAGGCACAATGCATTTTAATAAAAATCAGACTGGTAGTTAATTTTATCAGATTTTAGGTTTATTTAGAAACTCTGTAGGCTGGAGTTATAATTCTGTTGGGTTGGTAGAGTGCCTAGCGTGCACAAGGCTCAGGTTTCCTCCCCAGCACTGCTTATAAATGGGCATGATGGCCCAGGCACTTGGAAAATACTGGCAGGCGAATAATGAGTTCAACCCCAATTGTGGTCAAAGAGCAAGTTACAAGCTACTCTGATCTACAGGAGACCCTGTCTAAGTCAATCAGTCAATACACAGAAACTTTGCCAGGCTAAATATAGTGGTATACTGTCAGCCCTCAGGAAATGGAGGTAAGAAAATCAGAGAGTGCCGGGCAGTGGTGGCACACACCTTTAATCCCAGCACTTGGGAGGCAGAAGCAGGGGGATTTCTGAGTTCAAGGCCAGCCTGGTCTACAGAGTCAATTCTAGGACAGCCAGGGCTACACAGAGAAACCCTGTCTTGAAACCCCCCCCCCCNAAAAAAAAAAGATCAGAGAGACAGAGACAGAGAGATAGAGACACAAAGAGAGACAGCCTCATACACACCCACGCGCGTGTGCACACACACACACACACACACACACACNNGAGAGAGAGAGAGAGAGAGAGAGAGAGAGAGAGAGAGAGAGAGAGAGGAGTTTTCTAGAAGTTTACGCCAAAGGAAGAACAAATAAATAGAAAGCTGTCTGAAGTACTGGTCTGGCTGTTGCTAGCTGCACAGGTGCCCTACTGTGTGAGGAAAGGCGGAAAGAGCAGGAGTAGTGTCTTCCTGCAAGAGACAAGGAGCCAGACCTAGAAGGTAACGATGACAGAAGGAACCAGTGGGGAGTTTTGGCCTGCTCAATTTTTTTTTAAGTTCCAACATTTTTGAGTGAGAAAGTAAATAAAACTATAGGCTATCTCCGACCAAAAGGAGGGAACTTCCAGAGTCATGATGATATATTAAATTCCATCCCAGGCTCAATAAACTATGACTTATAAGGCTTGTAAAATCTTTACAGGGCTCCTGACAGCTCCACATGTGCCGATGGCCAGAAGAATGGAACCTTTTGCAAAACATCTGTTAAATCATGCATCTTGGCTGGAACTGCTCTGTGTGCCCATGACAACAAAACCTAGGGCAACGTGAGTACCTGGAGGTCTGAGGGAGTGAGTAGGTACTGGAACCAACATGTGCAGGAGCTGCTGACTTAAAGTGGTATCTTGTCAGGGCTTACATCTTTAAGATGCATTTCTGACAATCATCTGCATTGGATGAAAGCGGCCTAATTTTAGCCATGCCTGAGCAGTATGACTCATAGCTCTCTGTTCACCACATATTGAGTTATGCTGCAGCATAGACGACATAGACTTGGTAACTCTGACATGAATGTGAGTAGATTTCACAGGCAAGGCTCAAAGTTTCTTAAAACTTTTTAAATGGAGCTTTGCAAACAAATGGAGAACCAAATGAAGTTTCGTGGACAAGCAACTGGTTCTCCATTGTCCAAGACAGTCGTCGATTAGAGCACCATTGGAATTTTAAAGAAATATACTGAGCTTTGCTTTAGAAACCAAGTGTTTGTGGGGCATAAATATCATCAAAAAAGCAAGTTGGTAAAAGGCACTTTCCTATTTCCTCTCCCTTTCTCTCTCTCTCCTGTCACCCATCCCCCACCTGCCCCCTGACATGTTTCATTTGTCCCAGGCTGACATCCGATTCACAGTGTAGGCAAGGACAACCTTAGTTGCCTCCACATGGGGTTGCATGTAGTTATGGGGAATGTAAGCCAGGACTCCGTGCTTGCTAGGCAGCCCTACCGAGTGAGCTCCATCACTCGCCCTTACTTTCACCTTTGCAGTGCTATATATCTATGGTTGTGAAGATGGAATTTGAGTAAGGAAATAAAAGGAATTGAAATGACATTCTTTTTTGCCACTCTACTCCCAGGTTTTATTGGCCAGTTCACTTTCTAGCATCAAAGGACTATATCACATAGGGAAAAGAAACATGCCCAGTTGGGGGCCCTGGAACCAAAGTCAAAACTTTCCATTCCATTAATATCTAGCCAAACCCTCAGAAATGTGATGGCCAAGAAACAGTGGCACCACCTTCCCAACAATTCACTGAATTTGACTACTTTCTAAAAATACTGAGACAGGAAATGTTATTTTTGATATGTCTGATGGCTGCTGCAGGACAGGAGTTGCACCAGCCCCCTATCTTAGATGACTTGAGACAAATGAGAAATCCCTTGAGGGCCACACATCATGGCTGGCATAAGCTGGAAGTCCAAGGGTGAAGTGCATCTTCTCACAGAGTTCAGTGGAGCACACAAGCAGCAGCCAGTCAAGGGCAGAGAGATAAAGGTGCAAGTGCAAAAGGGGAGTGTCTTAGTCAGGGTTCCTATTCCTGCACAAACATCACGACCAAGAAGCAGTTGGGGAGGAAAGGGTTTATTCGGCTTACATTTCCATACTGCTGTTCATCACCAAAGGATGCAGGACTGGAACTCAAGCAGGTCAGAAAGCAGGAGCTGATGCAGAGGCCATGGAGGGATGTTCTTTACTG
>NC_034613.1:48977811-48985959 GCF_900095145.1 Mus pahari | reverse complement strand
TGAGAAAATGCCTTACAGCTGGATCTCATGGAGGCATTTCCCCAACTGAAGCTCCTTTCTCTGTGATAACTCCAGCCTGTGTCAAGTTGACACAAGGCTATCCAGTACAGGAAGCACATAGGGTCTATGATTAGGGCTTAGTGAGAGAAAAGCACCAGCAAGCCAGCAAATCCAACACAGACTGATACAGTCCGTGGGAGAAAAATAGTATGCAACCTAAACAAAGAAGTTCATGCATTTCTTCACCTGGGAAAGATGAGAAAGGTGCCCTTTAAGCATGCTGTGATGGACTCAGTGGCTGGGGAAATAACTGATAGTCCAAGATTCCAATATACCTGCAATAACAATCTATCAACTTCAAGTGACCAAAATCGTGTATGTGTGTGTGTGTGTGTGTGTTGACATGTGCATCTTTGTGTGGAGGAGGACATGTATGTGTGGGTATGGATGTAGACCATGTCAACTTCATGTGTTGATGTCAAGTGCCATCCACCTTGTGTGTTGGGGCAGGGGGGTGTGTTGTGGTTGCTGAGCCATGCTTGGACCTTGCCCCGGTTATTCCCAGGCTCCTTCCTCAACATTAGAGATTGAAGCTAGCTCCTCCAGCTTGCTTGGCAAGTATTTTACTGGCCAAGCCATCTCCCTACTTGATGAAATGGTCACACTCTGAGCAGTAAAGGGTTAAACATCGGTTCTGCCAGTCCTTTTAAGGTTCTTAAAATCCCAGGGGAGGAAGAACTCTAATCCTGCATCATAGCAGTGGTCGGAATGCTTTAAAGGGAGGAAACTAAGAAACATCAAAGACAGGGTGTGTTTCTGGGTGAGTGGAAAGAGGCGTGAGTTGGAGATCCAGCTTCACCACTAACTCATCACATAACTTTATAATTAAGTCTGTGGTCATCAGGATAGTTAAAGTTTCACTCAGACTCAGTTTCATGATCTGTAAAATGGTAATCTTGTCTGCCTCACAGTGTGTTTTCAAGAATTGATTGGACCGACCCAGGATAGAGTTTCACAATCTCTGAAGCCCCCAGATACAAGTGGCAGCTATTGTTTCCTGGAAAGGGAGAGCTGGCGGGAGGTCAGGGGAGCAATCAGGCTTTATTCTTTGTGTCCTTTGCTGAGAAAGCAGTCATTTTCCTGATCAAACAAGTGGGGGCCCACGCAGCCTTTTCCACAGACCATGCAGAGTGTAAAGGCAAAGCAATTGGTCAGGCAGTCCGGATGTGAATGTGCGTGGATGGTGAATTCTGATCTTTTGGTCCGGAGGAGAGCACAGGACACAGGAAAATATATCTAGACTTGGCAACACTAAGAGCCCAGAAGAGCCATTGTCAGAGGAAGGTGTATACAGGGCCTGGGAGAGCGATGGCAGCCTGGTGGAGAGCAGGTAATAAAAGGCTCTGTGGAGAGCAGAAACGAAAACCCAGTCCTACCATACGGGAGAGGCAGCATCATAACATGGCAAACACAATGATCCTCCACTCACATCATACACTCTTCCAAGTGACAACGTGCTAGTTGTCAATGACCCATTCCCCCTGGAACAGGACTTCCCTTCCTGCCTCATTCACTTTGAACTTCAAAGTGTCACACCTGCTTAGGCAAATAGGATGTAAGTGTATGACGTACACGTCATACAAACACAAGTAAGTTTTACAGGCCTGGTTATTTTTGTCCCATTCCCTCTTAAATTCCTATGTTGAATTCTGGAGTTGATAGCCTTAGGAGGTAGATTCTTTGAGAGCTGGTGAGGTCATGAAGATGTACCCTCACGAATAGGATTTGGGACGGAGGCCAGAACAAGTTCATTCATTCTATATGAGGAGACTGTGGAAAGGCACCCTTTATGAGCCAGAAGGCAGCCTTGCCCAGATACTGAATAGCCATCTACTGGGGTATTAGACTTCCCAGCTTCTCAATATGAGGAAAAATTTTTTGTTTTTATAATCCCAGGAGAATCTTGCTTTAGGAAGACAGTTGTACTAGTGCAATTGGCTTTTGCCTATATTATTCCTTTCTTGTGAAAACAGTATGCCCCATACTGTGGCTACTATTTCAAGATGGGTTCCAGAATCATGTGCACAAGCCCAGCTAAGCTGGGTAGAGCCCAACAGATTCTGAACTGAATTTCTGCCTTCATGTAACCCAGGCAAGAGATTACTAGGTGTTTGTGGTGATTGTATCTGTGGAAGAAACTGAACTTAAGCCTTCTCCATGTCAAGTACATTCTCTACCACTGAGGCCTGCCTTCTATGAGCCCCTTAAATGGATGTTTAATATGGATATCCCCATTTTTGTGTACACTATGTTTCAAAATTGTTAAATTATCAGGAAGATATCAAAAGAAAAATATTATATCGTGGCCCACAATGACTATATGAGATACATATTTCCATGTCTAGCAATGAATTTTATTGGCACATTGCTGGGTACTTTTGTTGGTGTTGTTCATTTTGAGGACAGGGTCTTATTATGTATCTCAGGCTGGCTTTGAATCTGTCCTCTTCTTGCCTCTGCTTCTCAAGTACTAGGATTACAGTGATACGCCACACCACCCAAGTTTGCAGTCATGTATGTATATTTATATGATGCATATGATGAAGGTAGAGTTAGGTAGCCGTGACAAAGCTTGTGAAAAAGACTCTGTGTCCCTTTAAGGGACAGCTTTAAGACCGAAAACATTAGGGTTGTTTGGTATCTCAGCAAAAGGTGACTGATGTAGTCAGGTGCTTAAATTCTAAAGCCTCTGTTCCCGGGTCTGCTAAGTGGGTAGGACAATAAGAAAAGCCTCATTATGGTGTTAGAAAGTTAAATCTTGAGTCTCTGATGCAGCCCAACACATAGGAAGCACTCATGATAATGGTTAAGGATTGCTAGCTTTATTCAGCAAACACCACAGAAAGAGGGCAGACAAACTGAGGAAATGAAAACAAGATAAAGCCCAGACAGACTACAACAGAATGGAGATACTGGCCTTGATCCCCTCCGGCTACACAATGACCTGGATAAGGCACTTACACAAAGGTAGCCCCAGCACAACGCGATGGGAGTGGATTGTAAAGATGATTTTAACTGCTTGATAAATCTGTTCCTAAACCATCCATGAGGGTTAGTTTGACAATCAGATCTCAATATCCACCCCACCCCTTAGGCTCAAGTCACAGAAAGAGACATTGTCATTAGAACCCCTAAAGAGACATTGTCAATGGCAAAAATGTCCTTACTGACCATCCATCTGGACTATCTGCACTACAAGTCAGATGGTAATCCATTTGGGCCACTCCTATTTGGTGATCAGATTTGGTGAGTGGGCAAGATGGCTAATACAGCTGAAGAGGAATGGTCCCACCAAGCCTCCATCCCCATTGATTAAAGCCTGGCAGTGCACCTAAAGCTCAGTGCCTACAATACTATATATACACGATTCCAGTTCAGTGCTGTGCCTTGATCTAATGCCCAGGTACTTCGACATGTAGTTGTTAGAACGAACCACCCATGCCCTTAGCTTGTTCTCCTCCCGTCTTCACTCCTGCAATGCCCAGAGGAAGAGAATGACAGAGGTTTAAATGGCAATAGAGAATGTCTTAGGAGCCCTTTAGATGCAGAAGAGCGTAAAAGAAATGAAAAATGTTCAGAAAAGAATAAACGCGCTGCTCTACTTCTGAAGCCCTAAGAGGCCTTCCTAAAAATCAAATTATTTCTCTGTCTGCCTCTCTCTCTCTCTCTCTCTCTCTCTCTCTCTCTCTCTCCCCCATCCCTCTTTCCTTTCACTCCCCCTCCTGCCTCCAGCAGCAAACATGTGTAGTCAAACCACCTGACTCAACTTCACATTTTCCCCGGCGTCATCTATACTAGGAAGAATATTAAAAAGTATTCCCAAAGTAGTTGAGTTTGAGTTAATTACTTACTTTATTCAACTTCCATGGTTCTAAAAACCAAAGTGTCTCATAGGTGATCTGTCGAAAGCTAGGTAATGTGGAAATACTTTAGTCACTGGTCAAATATTTTGTTCTTTGCTGCTTTTCCATATGTGGAACCCATTAGTTGCTACGGTTGCCGCTGTGTTGCTGTAAAGTGGGAAGCAGAGTGCTTCTCAGAAACATTAGATACTCCAAAGTTGCTTTGGAAGCTCACCATTTAGAGCGTCTGTAACACAAGGCTGGAAACTCAGAGGTCCTTCTCCCCTGACACTTGCCGTGAGGGATTTATCAGGCTCTTCTGAGTCTGCTAAATCATCCTGAAGGCTCTCTGCAGCCTTTTCAAAAGCACGTGCACCATTTTGTCACGGAGCTCACCTTCTTTCTAAACAAGCTAGAAAAAAAAAAAAAAGCTTCCAAACGATTGGGGACTAAGGAGAAACACATTTCCAGCAAGTTTCCTCTCCCTCTCTGTGGACATGCTAGGACTGGCTCCCTGGAGCCAGGCAGACTGCAGGCTCCTCCACTCTTCCTCAGAAGCCCCATCCCTCTTTCAGAACAGCTTTTTTTTTTTTTTAAAGATTTATTTATTTATTATATGTAAGTACACTGTAGCTGTCTTCAGACACTCCAGAAGAGGGTGTCAGATCTTGTTAAGGATGGTTGTGAGCCACCATGTGGGTGCTGGGATTTGAACTCTGCACCTTTGGAAGAGCAGTCGGGTGCTCTTAGCCACTGAGCCATCTCACCAGCCCCCCCATCCCTCTTTCTAAGCCAGGTTTTCTGATTATCCATTTCCTTTTCTGTCAGCACTAGCTTGGGTAGAAGCCCCAACATTTTACTATTTCTTTTCTCCTTTCTGGATAAATCATTTCAAAATGGAACATCTTTCCTGATTTGTATTTTGTTTTGTTGAGGACAAGGACAGGGGGTGGATTTTTGAGACAGGGTTTCTCTGTGTAGCCCTGGCTGTCCAGGAATTCACTCTGTAGACCAGGCTGGCCTCGAACTCACAGAGATCCACCTGTCTCTGCCTCCTGAGTGCTGATATTAGAAGAGTGTGCCACCACTACCAGACTCCTTAGTTCTTATCTTCCTCTTCATTCAGAGAGTTCTCACTCTCCTTGGCTGCATCCAGCACTCATCATGGCTGCCTCACAGGAGAGCTCAAAACCCTGTTCACACCAGAGATCAGAGATTCCCCCTTTGTTACTGATGTTGTCACCATTTCTTCCTGTCTCTGACTCAGTTCGATAGGAGTTCCTTAAGAACAGAGACCCTCTGGAGAGATGGCTCGGAGGTTAAGAGCACTGACTGCTCTTCCAAAGGTTCAATTCCCAGCAACCACATGGTGGCTTACAGCCATCTATAATGGAATCCAATACACTCTTCTGCTATGTCTGAAGACAGCTACAGTGTACTCATATACATAAAATAAAAAAATCTTTTAAAAAAAAAAAAAGAAGAAGAAGAACAAAGAACCTCTTACTTTTCTCTGTAGTCCCAGAACATCAGATTGCCTAGCACATGGCAGATGCCATGTACACATTTGAGAAAGGAATGAATGAATTCAGATAGCCCTAAAGTATTCTGAAATTCTTCTGTCAGCTCCCTAGAACCCCTGAAAGAAGTGGGTGGCTCAGTGTCAAGCAAAGGGAATTGCTGTCTTTCCTTGTGAGTCTCAAAAAGCCCTCTTGCAAAATTCCTGGTTTGCTGTGATGACCTTGACAAGACCAATTGTTAAGCAGTGAGTTACTGGGGTTGTTGGTATAGAAACTACTATATCACTTGCTTTGCAATTGCAGTTCTATCACACACGCGTGCAAACACACTAATGTCTTCCTGTGGTCTGTACCTGGAGAAAGATAGGAAATGTGTTTGTATTCCTACCACGATTAGGACTGTGGAGGTCCAATCTTCCTGTCTTTCAGATTATGCTTTATATATTCTGGCCCTGAACATATGACCATTGTCTACCTACTCACCTGTCTATGTCACTAGCAGTCCTAGTCATATCACTTCCTTGATCCCCTTTTCAAGTCTTTACAGACTTTGTCTGTATCAGAATAGGGGCTGATGAGGTGACAGTAGCACACAGAGCACATCAGAGTGGGAGCTCTCAGGAGTCTCAACTGACTATCCTGGTGGGAATTTAACATTTGCAATTTCTACCCAATTCTTAGAATACTGAACTACAATAAAAGTGCCCTTCCTTTTGTTAGAGAAAGTCCCTCTTCCTTATGATGGTCTCATTCCTACCTATGCATTACATTGAGATCTTACACAATGTAGCCAGTTCTATGTGTATATTATTCAAACAACTGAAAACCTATGGTTTGAAATGGCTGGGTTGCAGGTTGTTCTAACCTACCCCACCCTCAAACACCACACACACACACACACACACACACACACACACACACACACACACCTCTTACCTGTTTTCTCTTAATTGGTATGACATTCAGCAATGCAAACTAATTTTTATCATTAACTTAAGAAAAAAAACTAATTGGATATCAGTTCTATTGCCCAAAACTTGTATAACCCAATCAAACATTTGGCTGAAACTTGTTCTGCTTATATATGAGGTGGTGAAAACAAAATGAGGGTGTATGTGAGGCACTTTGGGAGTTGTTTGAAATGTCTGAGGCCAATAAGGTACCACTGTGTAAATTACTCCTGCAGTATGCCTCACGGAGTCCTGGAAGCCTTAATGAAGAATTTTTGTTTTCTGAGACTGCCAGTTTACTCAGAGGAATAGCTTCCCCAGGTTAACAACAATTAGCATGCAATCACTTTTACAGAGAGGGAATATTTTATCCTATATTATGTCTATTGTTTAATTGCCAGGATAGTACTGTGAAGCCACTAAAATGAAATACATTTGCAATTCATATTAACTATCTAGAGTAAGAACCTAGGATCAATATAGGAGATGAGATTCAATGTTTGAGAAGGACCGTTTATTTAGAGGACAGGATGCCTTTAAGTGATCCATGAGAGTGGATAATATGAACTCATTCCAGATTCAAATTAATGATTTGAGCACACCCACCAGATCAACTAGGAAAGTATTTACACACAGTGCAATAATATTAAAATGAATTGCCTCCCTGTGTGTGATTCTTATCTGTCTATCAAATCTCATCTCAAATGAGATTGAAAAGGAACAGAGTGGACAAAAGCTAAATTCCAAGAGAGAGTCCAGTTTGGTTTAGGAACTAAAAAGGGGTCAGTATTACTAGAAAATGGAGAACAAGCTATAAAGCAAGGGCAAACGTGCCAGGGTGGTATCTGAGGCTATTTTTTTCTTGTTAGAAACTGTATTCTAGAGGCTATAGATCTCACTTTCACAAAGAACATTCCTGCTCTACTTTGGAGCCCAGATTAGAAAGGATGAGAATGTAAACATAGAATTTAGAGTGTAACCCAGTGGGAAAGTGTGTTTAGCATATGCGAGACTCTGGAATCCACCACCAATAACAACAACAAAAACCCAGGAAGAAACAAGCTTATCAGTTGTCTAAATGACAGATTATGGTAGCTTAGGCTAGTGATAATGAAGTGGAGATGATAAAATGTAAATGGATTCATTAAACTTCTGAGATGAAGTGTCATTGCAAAGTGGAATGCAAAGAGTAAAGTCTGAGAACGAATTATGGAGGCTGTTTCTAAGAAACTGGCTTAGAAGCTAATCCTTTGCTCATTGTATTGAGCCGGGAAACCCTAGAGATTCAAAACACCAAAACAGCATTTGGAGATAGTTTTCAAGTGGAAAATGTTACTACTAAATCTCATCTCAGTACCAAAGCATCGAGGGTTAATTTCAAGAATGTGGTTCACTGTTCTTGATCAAGGTTTAACCAGGAAATCCATTAGAGGACTGTTGCATGCCCTGTAGAATGAAAGTAAAGGGGGGCACACACAGGTCTGGGGAAGTTAGTTGAAACTTTTCTAAAGGGCAGTTTAGTAACTTGCACTTTATTGGTGGTATGCAAGCTGGAACAAAAATCCACTTTACAGTTACAAATAACATTTGTGTGTTAAGCAACACAATTCTTGCAGGCTGGTGGTGATGTACGCCTTTAATCACAGCACTGGGAAGGCAGAAGCAATAGGATCTCTGACTTTAAGGCCAGCCTGACCCACAGAGTGAGTTCTAAGACAGCCAGGGCTACACAGAGAAACCCTTTCTTGAGCAATATATATATATATATATATATAT
>NC_034613.1:48972606-48977781 GCF_900095145.1 Mus pahari | reverse complement strand
ATATATATATATATATATATATATATATATATATATATATCAAACATAGTTCTTGATAAGGAAAAAAATCAAGTAAACTAGATAAAATAGTTTGATAGAAGCTAAAGTAAGTTGGATCATGGATTGGCTGTTAAGAATCAGGAAAATGATAAAACAACATGATATATGAAATAGATGAGTTGTTCCTGGATATAAGTTCATGTTTATAATCTCCAGGCTTGGAAACTAATTAAAAGGGTTAGCATAAATGTGTGGCCAGCCTGAGTTCTAATGTGAGTTCAAGGCCATCCTAGAATACCAAGTGAGACCCTATCTCAAAAATTAAAACAAAACAAAACACTACAGTATAGATGAATTATGCTATGTTTCAAGTTCAAAACTTACCACCACTTTCAGGATCTTTTTTCCCTGATTACTCATTTTTTTTTTTGTATTAGATAAGTGGTTCATTCTTTTCTAAGTCATAGTTCTCCTCTTTGTACTGGGAAGGGGTTCAATTTAATGATATCAATGATTTTGTGCAACCCCATCATGTACTGGGTATATAGATAAGAAAAAGTTGAACTGGTTATCAAGGGTAAGAACACACTTAGGTTATAATAGCAATCTTTCCCTGAAACAATAAGATGCAATAGAATCATCATAAAATGCTTACTTTAATTTACAAATTGCATACGTTGGAGACAAAGAATTCTTAACATTTGTTTAAATTTTTGTGCATTGGTGTTTTGTCTGCATGTGTGTCTTTTTGAGGATGGCAGATCCCCTGGAACTGGAGTTCCAGATAGTTGTGAGCTGCCATGCAAGTTCTGGGAATCAAACCCAGGCCCTCTGCAAGAGCAGCAGCTGGGGCTCTTAACCACTAAGTCATCTTTCCAGCCTCACCACAAAGAAATTTAAAATGATAGTATCTATATGTAATCCAGAGGGGAAGAAATCTATAATCAGAGAGTAAGAATTTCTCAGGGTCTAGATAGCAAAGCACCAAAGTAAAGAATGGAGGATCTTTAGGACCCAGAGCTTGATGGGAAAATCCTAGAAATCCAGTTCTCTTCCTCTTTGCTGTGATTCTCTGCTCACAAAGCTTCCAAGTAGTGGATTACATTACCAAGTGGGGTTCCTATCAGACAGCTGCTCTCATTTATCAGCCCAAGGGCCACTCTCATAGTAAACTAATTAACCAACTTTCTGATTTACATCTAATCTCTTGTGGCCTTTGTAAGAGTGAATTCTCTTGCTGGAACAAGAACATCCCTTTATGACGAGAATAAAATGTGTTTCTGTGCCCACAAGGATGACAACCAACCAGGAAGCAAAGTAGTGTCAAAGGCGTAGAAACCATCCAGCCCTCAAAAGGAAATAAGTATTCCGTGTGAGTCAGAGTTCTTTTATATTTCGGTTAAGATATAGCATGTCACAGTAGTGATTGTCATTTTCATTACATAGTGACAAGCTTTGGCTTACATAGTTCATCAGTCATCCATGCCCAGCAAACCAATACCATGAAAGAGCTAATCTCAACCCATTTCTCTGCACTCTAGTCTGCACATTCCTGTGGCACCAAGGTTATGTAGTACCAGTCAACCTGTGAGAATACCACACTGGAATAGTAAAAAAGCAACAGACAATTTTATCCTCAACATGGAAAAGAACTTGGCAGACATTTATTCGTCCTCACCACGTTCCTATGAGCTAAGGCTCATCCTCATTGTATCAAGGATAAGCCAACTTGTCCTACATGGTAGGAAAGTATGAGCCTATGAACTTGAACTCATCAGACTTCCTCTTTTTTTATTTAAACCTCATTTTTCTTTTTTGAAAGCAAAAGAGTCATCTCATGCTTTCATGCCACTTCCATGCACAAAGTGTCAAATAAGCAGAGTGATTACTAGCCAACGCAATCCAGAGCTTTTTATTTGTATGCCTGGAATTTCACATTCTATCGTACTCAGAGAGTTGCAGTGAGAATCATAGGATGCCATCAGCAAACTGAAGGTGTTAGGAAAAGTTCTTTGGCTCAAAGTGTGTGCTTTTGTACAATTCAGAATTACTTCTTCACAAAATGTTTTACTCTCATCTGTCAAAGCACTTGGTTCAGTTACAGCAAAAAGTGACAAAGAGGAAAGCCAATTAAATAACATAGGGGAAGGGCTTCTAAGAACATCTTGTTCAAATTGTGCAGTAAACATGTGGTTTCTAATTCTATTGCTTACTGGGTTTCCTCTGGAAGAGTGAGAACCCAGCTCCCTGCTCCGGTGCATGATGTTTGTTCCGTAGCTGTACTTAACTGAAAAGTGGGTATTTTTTTCTTTACAGAAAGATAAAGATAAAATGCCAGGAAGAGCAAATTCTTTAGGTTTAGTTTGCCTTTCTTCCTATCTGTCTATCTGTCCTCCCTCCCTTCCTTCCTTCCTCCCTCCTTCCCTCCTCTTCTTTCTTTCTTAATTTGAATGTAGAAAAATACACAGAAAGGAAAAATAAACTGATAATTTGATGTATGGGCTCCGGGTTACTGAGTCTGAAAGTACACAGGCTAATGAAATGTGCAGCCAAACCCAGAGAAGGCCAAACCGGAAGCTGAGCCACGGGGAGTAATTAACATAGGAAAAGACCAAAAATAACATCTCTTAGCACGAAATGAGAACACAAAAGCATAATGTTGCTTCAGACAGACTAGATCACCTACCACAAGGACAGAATGCTTTCCCTGAACATTCACTCTACACTTTTTCGTACAATTTCCTCAGCTCATTTTTTAGAGAAAAAGTTCAAAGTCTCCATTCTCCTGCTTGTCAGGCAGGCTTCTCACACCTTGAAGGGAGGGAGTTCAGACTTGGTTTTTGAAGTGTCCACTTTCGTCTGCTCCTTTTAACAATTAGCTACTTATTTAGGAGTGGATAGGGAAAGGAGAACAGGTCCCACCCAGCACCCAGAAAATAAAATTGTGCTTCCAATTTTGAAGCTTTTAAGCTACATGGTCTCAACTTCAATAAGCTCATCAAAAGACCTATTTGAAAGAACAGATTTTTCTCTGCCTTAGGCTAAATCCATTTAAAAAAAAATACAATTGATCCATCTTCAGGAATTCTTCTAAACCCTTCAGTAAAGAAAGCCAATGAGACTTTAGCAATTAAATACAATCTGAATCAGAAATGTACAATATGGAGATATGTTTTATATGCTCAAATCATACCATTTAGAACTAATCCCCAACTGACCTTTGGCTGTTCCATTTGCAGAATTTTTTAATGGTTTCTAGACTTGATTTCACCACAGTGAATTTCCAGATAATGAGAGAGAGAGAGAGAGAGAGAGAGAGAGAGAGAGAGAGAGAGAGAGAGAGAGAGAGATAACAGAGTAGAGAAGAGCAGAGCAGAACAGAACAGTTACAGATTGAGTCATTTAGTCATTAACTACAGAAGTTTGGTACATTGTGGCCAGGCATAGAACCTAAAGTTTTCAAGGAAACAGTGGCTTTATGTGTGTGGTAGGCATCCCTCTGCTTTCCCTGTGTGGTATGCGGTCCTCTGCTTTCCGTGTGGTAGGCGTCCCTCTTTCTTCTGCTTTCACACTTCCTCATTTAAAACTAACCGAAGATGGAAGAGCTGCCACCTCTGAATGTCCTAGATCATATGAGTGCTTGTTCAGAAGTGCATTAAAGGGAGCATAGAGTCTCAGATACCAAGAAATTGGGAGGAAAAATGAAATTGAGTGTTCAGAAATGCACACACACATGCACACTTCAGTGTGAATTTTTTTAAAAAAATTACATTCTCATTAAATCCAGAGTCACTTCAGTTTCTTTCTTGGAAGGTAGAATATCAACATTTAAATTTATGAAAATTTCAAATATTTTCCTTTCATTTTTCAGAATCTACTCTTGGAGGAAAGTAAAATATCCAAATCCTTTTTTTTTCTATTAATGAAAAAGTTACCTTTTTAATTAAAATCCAAGTAATGTACCTTAGTTAGCTGTGGTGTATACATAAACCAGAATGCTGCTGAGCAATACAAAGACAGAAAACATATGAATGCAACTTGACACATCATACTAAGTAAAAGAAGCTAATCTCAAGTGACTCTACAGTTTATGTTTATTATTATTATTATTGTTATTTTTTTGAGAAAGGGTTTTTCTGTGTAACAGTCTTGGCTGCCCTGGAACTCACTCTGTAAACCAGGGTGGCTTCAAACTCCAAGATCCACCTGCTTCTGCCTCCTGAATGCTATGATTAAAGGTGTGAGCCACCACACCAAGCCTGAGTCTCCATTTTAAGACTCAGTCTTCATGAATATCCAAAAAAAGGCAACATGAAATTGTAGAAAACAGATGATTGGTTAACAGTGGCTGATGGAGGGATAATAATGCTACAGAAAGAAACTGGATAATTCTGGGACATCATAGAAATTCATTGTCACTTGATTTGGGTGATAGCCAATTGTCAAAACTCATAGAACTACAATGGCAAAGAATCATATATCCTCAGCTACTCTGAGGGCTGAGGCTGGAGTTCCTTAAAGGCATGAAAACTTCATAATAGAACCAACATGCACAAGGCTTGCCCAGGTCTGCATATATATGTTATGGATTCCAGTTTAGTGTTTAATGGAATTGCTGAATGAACAAACATGTGTGTCTCTGACTCTTGTGCCATCTCTTGAGCTCTTTTTCTTCTGTTGGCTTGCCTTGTCCAACTTCTATGTGTTAGTTTTTGATTAATCTTATTATATTTTATTTTGTTACATTCTATTATCTCTTAGAAGCCTATTCTTTTCTAATCAGAGACACAAAGGGAATGGATGTGGATGGGAGGGGAGGTGGGAAAGACTGCAGGAGTAGAGGGAGGGAAAACTGTAATCAGGATATATTATGTCAGAAAAGAATCTACTTTCAATGTATATTTACATTTTTTTACTATCATGAGATGTAAAATGTATCTATGCAACAAAAGCATATCTTCTAAGCTTAGAGTTAATGTAAATTTTCTTGACTGCTTATCTAAGAAATGGAAATCAGCATTGTGTTCTTACTGCAAGGTGTGTCCAACAAGTGGAAAATGTGTGGATGGGCAGGGTAAAGCAGGGATAAGAAACTGCAATCAGTATAGATTGTAGGAAAAGCAATCTCTCTCTCTCTCTCTCTCTCTCTCTCTCTCTCTCTCTCTCTCTCTCTCT
>NC_034613.1:48970628-48971661 GCF_900095145.1 Mus pahari | reverse complement strand
ATATATATATATATATATATATATATATATATATATATAAAACTCAAGATTAAAAACCTAAAACTTCTTATTTATTGAGTTATAAACCATCATAAGGTGCCAGGCAGTGGTGGTGCCCTTTTAATCCAGGTACTATGGAAGCATAGGCAGTTGAATCTGTGAGTTTGAGTTCAGCTTAGTAGATGGAGTGAGTTCCAGGATAGCCAGAGCTACAGAGTCTATCTCAAAAAAATCCAAAAGATTGTAATAAACTACCATAAGGTAATACTTAGAAACTTTCTGTTTTAATAATGAAGTAAATATTTTATCCTTTTTTCATTAATATTCTGTTTATTACATTGGAATCTTTAAAACTGTATTGATTGGGACAGATGTGAAAGCACCCAGCTGCCATTCCAGCAGTTGGGAGGTAGAGGCAAGAGGATCAAGAGTGGGAGTCAAGGCCATCTTAGCTACATAACAAGTTCAAGACCAGGCTGGGCCACAGAGACCATGTCTCAAACAAAACAGTACAAAAACCAAAGGCCACAAAGAAATAACTAGTAAAATCACATTAAGTCACAAAGTTAGTATGAATGAGAGAAGCTTTTAATGGACATCTACCATACTTCAGGCTTTGTAGTTCTTTGTTATTGAATTCCATTTTTAGAACAGCCTTGAGAAGTACCTCGGCCATCTTCATTAATCAGATAAGGAAAGAAAGGCTACAGGAGATTAAGTACCATGTCTCAATTCACTCATCCAGTTTATGGTGTCATCTGGTTTGAAATTCAGATCTAGCTAGTACTTTGAAGTGACTGAGCAAGGAGTAGGTTTGAGGAATCTGGACTGGGTGATAAAACAGTACCAGGACCATTAAGAGTTTACACACTGAAATTCAAATACCAGGGTTTGATTCCAATTGTGGCCATGGTGCTTTTCATTTGCTTACAATTTACTTTAGGTTTATTTGTTAGTCATTGTTAGCTTAAATTTGTAAGTGTGTGTGTATGTGTGTGTATGTATGTGTGTGTGTGTATGTGTGTGTGTGTGT
>NC_034613.1:48961429-48966429 GCF_900095145.1 Mus pahari | reverse complement strand
GCTCTCCCTGTTAGGGGTCTCACATGAACACTGAACTGCGCAACAGTTACACTTGTGTAGGGGGCTAAGGGCTGCCCCTTATATGCTCCCTGATTGGTGGCTCAGTCTCTCTGGGCCCTGATGCTCCCAATAGTTGATTCTGTATGTTTTCTTGTCCACATATTCCTATTATGCTATCTTGCTTCACAACAAGCCCAAAAGCAACTAGGAAGTGACTATGGGCCTTTTAAATTACCTTAGGCATTTTGTCACCATGATAGAAACATAACAAACTGGCCTTGAGTCACCTCTTAGGTTTGAGAAAGATGAAGCTTGTATTTGGGCATATGTCAAAGTGTGCATCAGAGCCCAAGGGCTTCATTAACAGCGGACTGAGTGTATGGGAATGGTTGCCCCAGAGTACTAGCAAATGATGTGCTTAGTGTGGTCTTAAAGTATTCAGTATTTGAATACTGAAAGATGACTGCTAAAACGTGGAAATCTAGAGTAGAAAGAAAAAAATGAACAACTATAACAGGAAAGAATCCTTCCATCATAATTTCCAGCCATCTATGTGGAAAACATAAAATCCATGAATGCATATTGATACCATGGTGGACACTGACAAGCCAGCTACAGGGGTGCACACTTGTAGTTCAAGCTACTTTAGAGGCAGAGATGGGAGGATCATTTGAGCTCAAGAATTGGAGGCAAGGCTGGGCAACTGAGCAGATCTTTCTCTCAAAAAAATGAAAACCAAAACATACTAAGAATACAGTCAGTTATGGACCTTGTATGATTCTATTTGTGCTGTGCTATTATAAAATGCCTGCCAGAATTGTATGTGTTTGTGTCAGCTGCTTCATTTTTCATATGGAGGAGATACAAGCAACAGAATAAGGAAAAGATTATTGCTTAAATTTGGCAATTATATTTGACAAACCCAAGAATATAAATTTATTCATCTTACAAATGAAATTGACATGTTGCTGTACATTCTGGTCTGTTTTAAAATGGAGATTAGATTTCATTATGATTTTTTTCCTTAGGGTTTGTATACATGGTCTTTGATGGGGGAGTGTTTTATTCCCTTGTTTAATTTTGGTTTTGTGAGACAAAGTTTCATGTAACTAAGACTGACCGTGAATTCATGATCTTTTTGCCCCACCTCCCAAGCCCTGGGATTACAGGTGTGTCGTTGTACCCAATTCCTCCATAGGCCCTTATGCATTCATTATAAATTCTGAATAAATATCTCAGAGACCAATACATGAGCAAATGGATTGTTGGAAGAAGGAAATGCATTTACAGGGAGGAAATCAATATGTTCCCTTTATTTCCTACAGTGTTCATGGTAAAGATGGAGCCAATAGATATGTAACAGAAAAGAATACAAATGTAATAATACATGACACAGGCACCCTTCAAAGTAAAGAAAAAAGGTCTTTTGTTCTTGGATTTGATACCGAGGGGAGGGTTATGTAAAAATGTAAAAGGATAAGTCCCATCCTATTAATACAACAAGGCCTGTTGATTCAAATTCCGCCTTCTTTCCCTGTGCTTTGAAGAACAGGGCCACCATTCTCCTTCACATACAGAAAAGATACAGGTGTTGTCTAATTTGCCAGGGGGAAGGTCACTAGTATTATACTCCTAGTGAAATTTAATATTCTTTGTTCATCACTTTGAGACAATGAAAACAATTATGAGCTGGTGATATAGCCTAGAAGTAGAGCATTTGCATAGCACACTCAAGACCCCAAATTTCATCATCAGCACAGGAAGAAGAAAGCAAAATTTAGGGGTTGGCGTGGGGAGAGCAGTCATGGTAGCCCATGTCTGTAATCCCAGACCTCAGCAGGCTGAGTCAGAAAGATCATGCTCCAAGGCAGCCTACGCTAGAAAGGGACCACATATATTCAAATGAATAAATTATAAATTCAGGAAAGACATTGCTACTATACATTTCAGATTATAGCCAATCTGAAGTTGGACCAACACCAAATATTTTTTCCACTCCCAGAACAAGAAAAGAATGAAGAAAATATCAGTTGGAAATGCATACAGTTCAAGAAACCAGATTGCAACCTGAACAAGGTGGCAAACACCTTTAATTACAGCTCTCTAGAGACAGAGGTAGGTAGAGTTCTATGAGTTCAAGACCACCCTGGTGTATAGATGAGTTCCGGGTTAGTCAGGGATGCATATTAAGATCAATTCCCCCAAACAAAACAGTTTTGAATACAGAAGGGCTTTTCTCCATCTGGTTTGAAGTATTCTAAAATGAAAGAGTATCTCCCACTCTTCAAATTGGATAAACAAAACAATAAGATGGTAGCACCAGAATCAACCACCAGTGAGCAGCTCCTTTACAGAAAAGCCTCCCTCACACACACATGAGCGTTATATTACACCTCAGCAGGTATGACAGGGACAAGAAAGAGAGAGAAAGGGAAACCGGGCGTGGTGGCACACGCCTTTAATCCCAGCACTTGGGAGGCAGAGGCAGGTGGATTTCTGAGTTCCAGGCCAGCCTGGTCTACAGAGTGAGTTTCAGGACAGCCAGGGCTACACAGAGAAACCCTGTCTCAAAAAAACAAAGTGGGGAGGGAGGGTGGGTAAGGGAATTTTAACAGATTCACAAGAGTAACACTGTCAAGTAATTTTACTGAAAAACATCAATTACCCAGGAGGTAAAACCTGGGTACTCTCCTCAAATCTCCAGCACCATTTCACAGAACAGAGAAAAGCAATTGAAAATGTACATGCAGCAGGGAGAATTCTCAGAGGGAAAAAAGGTGAAACATTTTTCTTTGGGAAAAGCACACATTTCCCTGAAATTGACAATAAACAGAATCAAGATGTCTGCTCACAAAACAAACAAACAAACAAACAAACAACCCACTGTCATTTTCAAAGTAGCATCAAGTAAAATTAAGGTGCTGTGTACAATGGGGACAATATAACATGACTGGAAGATAACAATACAGTTTCCCTTAAATCATGTTTATGTATGCTTCTTGAGCCTTTTTGATCTTGGTCTGTCTAAGAAATTCTTAAGAGGAATTCAATGTCTGGCATCTCCAAGGAAAGATGGTAGGAAAGTTTTACCTATGTATGAATGAGAAAGGAAAAACATTCCAACATGCTGAAGACGGATACATGAAATAGTATCAATGAAAAGTTTAAAATCTTAAAAATTAACTAATTAATTAAAGAATTCTAGAAATGAAAGGAGGGTAAAAGAATATAGCCACGGAGATGCAGGATTCCACAGGCACACTGCCCAAGTGCAAGTTCAACTTGTATCACCAACATTCACAACATATTTAAGTTCTTTAAACCCTGAAACCCAATGTGGTCATCCTTCAGATAAGATATATAGAAAAAATTAAGACCCTGATTAAAAAGAAAAAAGGCACTATTTTAGTTTTTGCTCTCTACAATGAAGCAAGCAAGCAAACAAACAAACAAACAAACAGAACCCTCAATGCAGAACAATCATTTTACAAGGGAGCAGGTAAGCTAACTGCAGATGTTTACTTCTCTCTCCCCTTGGCCAAATCCAACCCTCCAGGCTCAAACCCAGCTAAGTAGCAGACTACCTTCTGTGACCCTTTTGCCCTGTCTCCAGCATCTCACACAGATCTTCCTCTCCTGCCTTCCTCCCAGCTCACCTTATTATCCCAGCACCCAACTCCAACAGGCATTCACTGGGCACCTGCTAGCCAAGCCTGCCAGAGAGAATCACGTAGGCCAGCAATGCAGATAGGCAAGCTTCTTCATTCTCCTTTCTTTCCTCCAAATCAAGGCCTCCATTCTCAGCTCCAGCTCTTTAGTAGACTACCTCTTGTGTACTCTCTGCTCCCATTCCTACAGGATTAAGCAGAGCTGGATGGAACATCCTGTTTTCTTCCATCCAATGGAACCTCTTGGCACCCCATCCCCCAGCTCATTCCCATTCCTAAATGTCAGCTCACATTTTACCATGATCTCTAGGTGTGACTATACATAGCAAATTACAGAATTAATTTCTTAGCAGACAGCACATAGCCACAATACCCTCCTAAGAACCAGAGGAGGCAAGGGAAACCAAGGAAGAAAACACCCACTCAATAAACACACCTAGAATTACAATCTTCCCAAACCCAACATGTAATCAGAAACAAAAAGGGGAACATAACAACAGGCACTGAGGACATCCAGAGAACCATTAGGACGTACTTTAAAAACTTGTATCTACCAGTTTTTAAAAACCGAAAAGAAATGGATAAACTTTCTTGATATATACCACTTATCAAAGTTAAATTGAGACCAGATAAGCCATTTAAGCAGACCTATAACCCCCAGCGAAATAAAAAGTTATTAAAAAGTCTTTCCCTCAAGAAAGAAAGAAAGTAGAAAGGAAGAAAGAAAGAAAGAAAGAAAGAAAGAAAGAAAGAAAGAAAGAAAGAAAGAAAGAAAGATGAAAAAAGAAAAAAGAAAAATGAAAAAAGAAAAAAAAAGAAAAGAAAAAGTCCAGGGCCAGATGATTTTACTGCAGAATTGTACCAGACTTTCAAAGAGTCAACACCAATACTCCTCAAATTAATCCACAAAGAAGAAACAGAAGCAACGTTGTCCAATTCATTTTATGATGACAATTACCCTGATACCAAAACCACAGAAAGATTCAACAAAGAAAGAGAATTACAAATCAATACTCTTATAATATACATGTAAAAATTCTCAATAAAAAATTGCCAACCAGGGCTGGAGAGATGGCTCAGTGGTTAAGAGCACTGACTGTTCTTCCAGAGGTCCTGAGTTTAATTCCCAGCAACCACATGGTGGTTCACACAACCATCTGTAGTGGAATCTGATGCCTTCTTCTGGTGTGTCTGAAAACTGCTACAGTGTACTCATATAGATAAATAAATCTTTAAAAAATGCTTTTAAGGGCTGGTGAGATGGCTCAGTGGGTAAGAGCATCCGACTGCTCTTCCGAAGGTCCGGAGTTCAAATCCCAGCAACCACATGGT
>NC_034613.1:48959819-48960819 GCF_900095145.1 Mus pahari | reverse complement strand
CTGAGTTCGAGGCCAGCCTGGTCTACAGAGTGAGTTCCAGGACAGCCAGGGATACACAGAGAAACCCTGTCTCGAAAAACAAAAACAAAAACAAACAAAAACAAAAAAAACAACAAAAAAAGGAAATCATGGAAACCATACCTTTCATAATAGCCTCAAATAATACAAACTGTCTTGGGGAAAACTCTAACCAAGCAAGTGAAAGAGTTATATAATAAAAATATTGAAGAAAGAAATTGAAGATCTCAGAAGATGGAAAAATCTCCCATTCTCATAGATCGATAGAGTATAGTAAAAATGATCATACTACCAACAGCAATCTATAGATTCAATGCAATCCCCATCAAAACTCCAACACAGTTCTTCAAGTATCTTGAAAGAATAATTTTTCACTGTTACCAAGGCTATATGTTGTTCTCCACAAACTGACAGCAAGGCCCTATTGTTAAAGAAAGCACCCACACAACACCAGCTACAAACCCTTTGAGATATAAGGGTGTCTTGTCTGCAAGATATGCTAGTGTAATGGTGGCATAAAGCTTGTGGGAGTGACCAACTGGTATTTGATTTGGTTTAAGGTCCACACCATGATCTAGAACCCATACTAGACACTTGCTTCTGTGACCAAGAACCTGAGACTAAATACCCTAGGGACCTAGGGTAAAACCAAATACTATTATTCTACTAAAAGAATGTAGCAATAAAATGACATTCTGCTATACTCACAAGGTCAGTGCCTTGCTCAGTGTCTTAGGGTTACTATTGCTGTGACGAAATACCCTGGCCCAAAGCAACTTAGGGAGGAAAGGATTTATTTCACTCATAGTTCCATACAATAGTCCATCATCAAAAGCAGTGAGGGCAGGAACCTGGCAAGAGCTGATACATAGGCCATGGAGGGGATGGAGGAGTGCTGCTTATGAGCTTGCTGGTCTTCCTTCCTTCCTTCCTTCCTTCCTTCCTTCCTTCCTTCCTTCCTTCCTTCCTTCCTTCCTTCCTT
>NC_034613.1:48940452-48959589 GCF_900095145.1 Mus pahari | reverse complement strand
TCTCTCTCTCTCTCTCTCTCTCTCTCTCTCTCTCTCTTTCTTTCTTTCTTTCTTTCTTTCTTCACTCAATGTCCTTTTTGGCCCAAAGTCCTGAATTCCTTCCACAATCCCCCTCAAAGCAACACTCTGTCACAGCAGTACTCTACTATCCTGTTACCAACTTGACTTAGTTATAGTTTCTACTGCTGTGGTAAAACACCATGACCAAAAGCAGCTTGGAGAGGAAAGGGTTTATTCAGCTTAGGTTTCCATATCACAGTTCACCATCAAAAGTAGTCAGGAAAGGAACTTAAGCAGGGCTGGAGCCTGGAGGCAGAAGCTGATGCAGACACCATAGAGGGGTGCTGCATACTGACTTACTCATCATAGTTTGCTCAGCCTGCTTTCTTATAGAACCTGGCGCATGTGCCCAGGGATACAATTACCCACAAAGGGCTGGTGCCTCCCCTATCAAATACTAATTAAGAACATGTCTCAGGGGCTTGTCTATAGCCTGATCTTATGAAGGCATTTGCTTAACTGAGGCTTCTGCCTCTCTGATTACTCAAGTGTGCGTCAAGTGGACAAAAAGGTGAGCAGGACACTCAGCCATCATAGAAATGCTCCCCTCTGCAGCAAATGGGAAGAGAGACCTACAGCCAGACAATATGCAGAGTGAGATACCCTAAAGGGGATGTCTCCATCAAATCCCTCCCATAAGCTCAGGGAACCCTGTGAAAGAGGAGACTGAAAGAGTGTAAGAGGGGATGGAAGACACCAAGGAAGCAAGGTCCTCCAAATCAACTGTATCTATGCACATATGAACTCACAGAGATTAAGGCAGCATGCACAGGGCCAGCATGGGCCCTTTGGGTATATATTATGACTTTCAGTTTTACTGTTTTAGTGGGATTCCTGAGTGTGTGAATAAGTAGGTCTCTGTCTATATTTGCTTCTTGTGTCTTCTCTTGGGCTCTTTTTCTTCTGTTAGTTTTATGCTGTTCTGATGTGTTAGATTTCCTTTTGTTTTATTTATTATTATCCCTTAGGAGCCTGTTTTCCATTGAGAGACAGAAAGGGGACAGATGCAGATGGAAAAGGAAGAGTAGAGGGATGGGAAGCCATAATCAGGATATATCATGTGAGAGGGCAAATCTATTTGCAGTAAAAGAGGAAAAAAAGAATAGTCATTTTTGAGAGTGGGCTGGAAGGCTACTCAGTCAGTGAAGTATTTGCTACACAAGTGTGAGGGCATGAGCTAGATCCCAAATACCCATGGGAACATGCGGAGTATAGCGTTAAGTACCAGGAGTCCCGGTGCTGGGGAGGCAGAAGTAGGTAGTTCCCTGGGGCTCACAGATGAGCCTCTAATCCTAGTAAATTATCTAGGCTCTGAAAGCAATATGAACGGCTCCTGATGAAACTGCTGAATGATACTTTACCTTAACCTCTGGCCTCCACATACACAAGGGTACACGCTCATACACAGATATGCACATCATCACACACAAAAAGCATGGGAGTATCTATACCTAGGATGAAAAACAAGCCACAGTTTGGGGACTGTCTTAGTCAGGGTTTCTATTCATGCACAACATCATGACCAAGAAACAAGTTGGGAAGGAAAGGGTTTATTCAGCTTACATTTCCATACTGCTGTTGATCACCAAAGGATGCAGGACTGGAACTCAAGTAGGGCAGGAAGCAGGAGTTGATGCAGAAGCCATGGAGGGATGTTCATTACTGGCTTGCTTTCCCCTGGCTTGCTCAGCCTGCTCTCTTATAGAACCCAAGACTACCAGCCCAGAGATGGCACCCACCCACAAGGGGCCTCTCCTCCTTGATCACTAATTGAGATAATGCCCCACAGCTGGATCTCATGGAGGCATTTCCCCAACTAAACTCCTTTCTCTGTGATAACTCCAGCTGTGTCAAGTTGACACAAAACTAACCAGTACAGGGACTAAAGTTTCTTCTTTCATAGTAGCAATACCACGTCCTGAACTTCAACACAATTTCTTCTTTCTACCATGCTAGCTTGAAAATCATTCCTATATAAGTCCTTCTTATTCCTAACTTTCTCCATCCTCCCCAGCATCGTCCCTGTCTTTTTGCTTTAGTTTGTCTTATCAAAATGGTCTACTTAAATAGATATCTGCAGTCAGCAACTCTTTCCTTCTATCATGTGTCTCAGTGCCAAGTTAACCTCTGGACACTTACTTATAATCATTCTTCATTAGACTCTTATTATAAGCAGGTCATCTACTATGCCTCAGAGACAAAAAGTGAAGGGTCCTAATTTCAAAGGGCTCCCCAAGATGATTTGAGGACAATTTTGGTCAGAGGCTCAGAATCATAAGAAAAGTATTTGATACAAAACATCAAAATAAAGGGGCAACTTAACCACCAACATGTGCATGAACAAATGAGCTGTAGATAAGATGTGAGGTATGGAAGAAATGATGTTGAGGTTCAAGAAAATTAGCAATGCTGGAAAAGTTCCCTGTAAGACCCACCAAAGTCTAGATCTTATATAAACACTTTTTTAAAAATGCATCTCGTTCTCTGTCTCTCTGTCTCTCTGTCTCTCTCTCTCTGTGTGTGTGTGTGTGCACGCGCACATGCACATGATAGTGTGTATGCTCTTCTCATCTTGTATCTCTGGCTGGCCTCAAACTCACAGAGATCAGTGTGCATCTGCCTCCTAAGTGCTGGAATTAAAGGTGAGGGCTACCATACCCAAGGATTTTAGATACTTTAGATACTATCTGTTAAATATTGTGGTGTGAGGAATGATCTGTACAAATGACTAAAAAAAAAACTCTTGGGCTGGCAAGATGGCTCAGCGGGTAGGAGCGCTGACTGCTCTCACAGGGGTCCTGGGTTCGAATCCCGGCAACCACGTGGTGGTTCACAATCATTTAACATGTAACAATAAATAAAGTCTTTTTAAAAAAAAATCTCTTGCAGAATTTTATGTTTCCAGGACTCCTAATGCAAAGCAGTGGCATACAAAGACTGTTTTAGAGGACCATCAATTATTCTTTAAACAACTTGGAAGCTTTGTATGTGTAGATCAGGTACCAGACTGTACTTCTGAGTAAACTGTGGAAATCCCATGATTAAAAAAATATAGCAGCCGGGCGTGGTGGCGCACACCTTTAATCCCAGCACTCGGGAGGCAGAGGCAGGCAGATTTCTGAGTTCGAGGCCAGCCTGGTCTACAACGTGAGTTCCAGGACAGCCAGGACTATACAGAGAAACCCTGTCTCGAAAAACCAAATATATATATATAATTTCTAAAATGATGTCCTTATCTCAGTTGTGAGCATTAAGTAGTTCTCTCTCTCTTTCAAATGGTATTGTGTTTATTTTATTTGTATGGATGCTTGTCTGCATGTGTGAGTGTGTACCTACGTGCATTCCTGGTGCCCTTAGAAGTGATAAGAGCTTCAGATCCCCTGGAACTAGAGATACAGATGGTTGAACTGCTACATGGGTGCTGGGAATTGAACCTGGAGTCTCTAGAAAAACAAACGGTGATCTCAACAGCATCTCTCCAGCTTCCTAGAAACCTTCACTGGTAAATATATATATATATATATATATATATATATATATATATATATAAAACCAGATAAATATTGAGAGTGAAAAATTATCTTGGGTATTGAGGTCCTTCTAGGTCAACATTTCCTTCCAGGGCAGTAATCCAATGATGAGCCTGACCTGATCAATTCACTTTTCATATGCTTATGTGTTCTAAAGAGACCCTCAAATCCAAATCCTAATAGAAGTGGAGCTTATATTCTTCCTAAAACACCTCCAGAACCTCATTATACAGCCATCTCCAACTTGATATTCAAGCCCTGTACAATGTGGACGCATGAAGGAAATGAGAACAGTTGGTCCCTGGCAATGAAAGGAGAATTTTGAGAACGGGATGTGAAAACCCTGTAGCACGAGAGAATAAGCCAAGTGTGTTAACTAGACGACATTTTTGCGACATCGAATATTTCTAGAAATAAATGGATCACTGGCTGAGTTGTAGACATTTTAAACATGTCTCATTAAATGAAGACTTTCACAGGAGAAACGTTTCTGTAAGAGAATTTAATGCCAAAACTAAAATGGGTACATGCCCAATCAAACACTAGAAGTTGACATATTTCGTACCATTTTTCTTACTTGAGTCACTCGATAAGATATCTTTGTTTCCATATGCCTGAAATATGTTAGAATTTTGTAGCTTAAGAAAACTGCAAATGCATAGCAGCTGCTGAAGTTAATTATAGTGGTGTTTCTTAAACCCAGTGAAGACGTCTATACAGCTTCTTTTCCAGGGTTAAGATTTGGATGTACACAGTTGTTACACTCTGAAACTTTTCACATGAAATCTCAGCTTCAGGAGACTTTTGTCTATATGTATGTTAATTTTTTATGTATGTTAATTTTTAAAAGAAATTACTGCTTGTAATTTTAGACAATAACCCCCTAAAAGTTCAAATTCATTTTTTAATGGTTCAAATTTACACAGAGACTTTATATTATTCCTGTGAAGTGCTGCATGTTCATAATCTTATGATCAGTCAGGTTCCAGTCCTATACATTAAGCTTTCTTTTGACTTGTTTTTTTTTTTATTATTCCTTTTTTTTTATGTGATGCGGTCTTGCCCTGTATTCCAGACTAGCCTAGCTATGTAGCTCAGAATGGCCTGAAACCTGTGGCAATCCTACTGCTTCAGCCTCTTGTGTGCTGGAATGGCAGCTGAGAGGTATTAAACCTGTGAGAAATTTATTTTCATTCATCATGAAAATATAATACCAAACTGGAGGGGCTTTCCCAGGAATATTTGTAATCATTTGAGTTTTCTGTAGGGAGAAGTAGGAGAATATGGGTTCAAGACCAGCCTGGATGATTTAGCAAGTTCTACGTCAACCTGAGATATACCTGTGCCTGAAAATACACACAAGAAACAAGAACAATAAATAACAAAAATTTTTAGATAGATGTCTTAATATTTCAGATTTGTTTGTACAATATTTTGGGATGGTAAAGAACTGTGTTATTATAAAATCTCACAATATAAACATCATTCAGTCATTCATAATACAACCCATGGTATTTCCCAAAGAAATACAGTAAGTCAGTTGGTTGATGGTCCTAACTTTATAACAGAATTTTTTCAAAAAGCGTTTCTTGGGTATCTGTTTCTCTGTCAGCAACCACGTGTAGCAATGACACTTAGATTTCCAGGTTTTGACATGATGGGTGATTTGCATAGTGCAGCCTCTTTCTTTGGAATTCCACCCTGAAGCTGCTACAGATGCTGTAGTATTGTCTGGTTAAGGAAAGTCCTGAAATTCCAGAATCCAGAATAAGATTGATGAGGAATCCTTAGAAACAGAAAAGGTAGGTGGATCCCAAACTTGAGAGCGGATATGCAGTTGAATCTAGAGCCAGCTAAGCTAAGAGAGGAAGAGCCAGTACTAAGAGTTCCGGTCATACTTTTCTTCTTACCAACATTTTGTCAGGAGTATGTTTTAAGCTCCTGCCATCACTGTAGGAAAGGAAACTGTAAGAGCAGTACCAGTCAGAGGGTGTGGGGTAATACCCTGACAGTGCTCAAAGTCAACCTCAAAGGAAAGCCATATCTGTAGGTGAATGAGCATTTCTAAATCTCATTGTGAATCACTAGTAACTTGAGGAAAAGACCAGTCCCCATCATAGATGTTTAGGGAGGTTTCCAGAAGGTCATTATTGCTAGGAGGGAAGGCAGAACAAACATGAAAAGTTCCGATAACAAACCCAGAAGTTCTTTATTTCAAAATAAATGCCTCAGAATGACTTCTGAGTAAGACAGAGTAGAATTTGCCTCCTTGTGATCTGATAAGGAAGAGTCAATATGAGAAAGAGTAGATTCTATATATATTAGGCAAGCATTCTGCCATTGAAGGTATCTCCACCTCCTTTCCCCACATCTCAATAGCAATAGATATGCTTAGACTCTGTCTTTTGTTGTCAAATGACATCCTCCCAAACAAAAGAAGGAAGATTTCTGAATGGGTGGGGTAGGGGTGGCACATGCCTTTAATCCCAGTTAGGGGGGCAGGCCATTCTCTGGTGCACGGATGGAATTTCAGGATAACCAAGACTATCCAAGAAACCCTGTCTTGAAACAAACAAACAAACAAACAAACACATAAACAAAAGGACTGTGACTCCCTAAGAACAAAGCTATCTCCTACTGATTGGAGCAGTTATATGCAAAACAAACCCAAACCCAACAAACCCATTGGTGACAAAGAGGAAGGGGGGTGCTCCAAACAAAATCCACTACTGGGGTTGCTAATGCAGCTCAGCTGACAAGGCGCTTGCCTCTTGTGCACACAACTCTGGTTCAGTCCTCAGCAGTGCAGAAGCATAGCATTGTCGAACTTGCCTATAAATCCTAGCTCTCAAGAGATGAACCATCTTTAAGATCCTCCTTGGCTACAAGTCCAAGCCAGTTTGAGATACATGATGTATATCAAAAAATCAAAACAAACAAACAAACAAAAAAACAGAACAGAACAAATTAAAAACACAATCATGGGCTAACACAGGAACTGGAAAACAGAGCTCTTGAAGGCCAAAGCAGAAACCATTGAAACGACAAAACCATGTAGAACTCAAACATTTAATTTTATTTTTTAGATTTGTTGTTAATTGTGTGTTTGTGTCTGGGTATGTGCACATGTGTGCACATGTGTCTAGGTACTCATGGGAGCCAGAAGCCCTAGGTACTCATCGGAAACTTTACAGCAGAAGTGGGTTACAGGATAAGTACTTGTAAGCCAGCTGATGTATTAACTCCAGTCTGCACCAAGAGCAGTAAGATCTCTTAGCCACTGAACCATTTCTCCAGCGCCCTCATGGTTCACTTTAAACTCTTGGTCTTGTAATTCAGAGATGTGTCTAAATGTTCAAATAGCACTTTCTAGAATCTTTCCTCCAAGATCCCTCTCCTTTGAGATCCTTCTGCTGAAGTTCTGGCTTATTCACTATCCTCTGCCCAAGAGTCTGGGACATCAGTCTTCCAATGTTGACATATAGACATCCAAGACATTGGGAAGTATCTAGGTAGGCTATGTGGTACATAACTGTAGTCCAAGTCACTGGAAGATGAGGCAGGAAAACAGAGTTCAAGGTTGCTTAGGGAACATAGCAAAGCCTTACTTACAGTAAACAATACCGCAACAGAAAGATAGGAAGGCAGAAAGAGAAGTGATGTTTATTTACTGAAGACCCCACAGTTTCTTCACATTGCTTGGTAAAGAGAAGAACACAAGAAATTTTCAAGCAAAGTTGTCTGTGGTGTCCTCCTAATAACTATATCAAGTGACCACTCATCACTTTAGTGTAAGTTCTATTAGTTGGCTTCTAAAATCCCTTCGCACCAACATGGGGCCATTTTTAAGTAATCCACTGTGGTTAGGAATGTGAAACATAGGGCTCCTATTTTTCTTTGGGCCCATGGAGGATGGTTCAGACAGGATCTCATAGAAATCTAGTTGAGAATGACCGTAAACTCCCGATTCTCTTATTTCCATGTTCCAAGTGCTAGGGTATCTATAGTACCCCAACATACTTAAACCTGTTTTTATTTAGATCCATACTAATTTGAAGACCTTCGGCAGATTACTCAAGTTGCCTGAAGTGACCTTTCTTCATAATCTAGCCCCTGAAGCTATTGTGCCTTTAAAAATGTTTTCATGCTAATAATAGAATATGTTAATTATATCTAATAGTGGGTGGGTTTAATTGTAACATTTAAAAGCATATATAATGTATTTCAATTACATTTACATCTTCGTTACCCCATCTTGTCCCCCCTTCACTCCCTCTGTCCTCTTTCCCACTAACTCCCCCCTTTTCCTTTAGGTCCTTGTAGTGGTGTGTGTGTGTGTGTGTGTGTGTGTGTGTGAGAGAGAGAGAGAGAGAGAGAGAGAGAGAGAGAGACCCAGTAGCTATCAGATAGGTTGCTAAGTAGCCATATTTATGCTCAGAGATTAACGCTGCCATTAGCTTTGGCCATTAAAGCATTTTAGAAGTAAATTTGGAAGTCATTTTTTTTTAATTAGAGAAACATGGGTGAAGATTTATTCACAGGAGTATGGATACTTCATCAGTTATGCTACTTAAGAACCCAACAACCATTAACTGTGTATATTCACTCAGAGAGGTGAGGTTCCTCCCAAATGCAGGATGTTGGCAGAGTCAGTCTTGCAGAGATGTTGGGTAGTCATAGCAGACATGAGAGCAAGAATGTATCTTTAGTTAGGTTTTGTTTGTTTGTTTGTTTTTGAAGCAGGCTTTTTTTTTTCCTGTGTATTCTTGGCTGTCCTGGAACTCGATTTACACATCAGGCTGACCTTAACCTCATATAGATCTGCCTGCCTCTTCCTCCTAAATGTTGAAATTAAAGGCCTGCATCACCACATCCAGTGGTTACTCAGTCCCTCTGTATTCAACAGCTGTTTCTTCTCATCACATTGACCAGTAATCAGTCACTGCAGTCACCATTTACTCCCCAACATGCTTCAGTGGACAAAGCTAATGACAGCATTAATCTATGAGCATAAATTTAGCTATTTAGCAACCTATTTGATAGCTACATCATGTCAACTTAGCAAAACAAGCGCAGTGCCAGGCTAACCTCGGGTACCAAAAGTGAATTTCCTCCTTAGCAAGGCTTAAATCTAATTAGAAAGCAGTTGACTATTACCATAACAGAATTGTCACTATTACATCAATGAACATACTTTTCCTGGCCAGAAAATAGTGTTGTATCCAGGGTCCACAACTGAGCATGACAGTCAATAACAACTCTTCTAAACCAGACTGTAAAGTACCTTTTGGTATATGAAGTCTTTCCAGCAGGGAAGAAAATTCCAGCTAAGTAGAACAATGCATTGTTGGGGGTTGAACCCAGGGTTTCACCAACCAGGGGACAAACTCTACCAAGTAAGCTAGATTCCCAGTCTTATGTGTAAATACACTGTGGCTATCTTTAGACACACCAGAAAAGGGAGTCAGATCTCATTATGAATGGTTGTGAGTTACCATGTGGATGCTGGGATTTGAACTCAGGACCTCTGGAAGAGCAATCAGTGTTCTTAATTGCTGAGCCATCTCTCCAGCCCCAGAAATCTAATTTATGTTACGCATTACATTAACTGTGTAAAATAAAAGAAACTGCTTATTTAAACGTAGAGATCATTTGAATATATAGTGTAATTTTTTAACTAAACATATTTGTTGAATGAATGATAGGCTAATATTTCTTTATTGTTTTGTTTGTTTGTTTGTTTATTGAGACAGGAGTCTTTGTACATATCCCAAACTGGCCTGGACCTTACAGTCCTCCCAGGTCAACATTCTTGGTGATATTACAGGTGTGCATCCACCCCCACTCTTGACTATTTCCTTCATCATTATTCATTTAAAAGATGGATTGAAAGAAAATAGTAATGTTGAATTTAAATTTTGCTTAACTTGGATTTATGTTATAACATAACATAAAAGGAAAATATTTTCCTTATTCAACCAAAGATTCCTAGCTAGCATATCTCTTTTAAAAAATGAATTAGTGTGGGGAAATATAACAAATTTATTTCAATTTCTTAAACACCCTCCAGGGAGAAAAGTTCCTTTATTTGACATGTAACATGTGTTTGAGGAATGTCACAAGTTACATCAAACTATAATAACTGTACAAGTAAAATTGCCATTTGGCAGTTGGCAGAGAGGAATTGGGTAACCACCGTGAAGTGGTTATTTCCAATCAGCCATGCATCCATGGATGGTTTCTGAACCATGGTTAATTTAATATCCACACATGCTTATTAGAAGTATTCAGCCTCTTGCTATAATCAACTTGTTTATATATTTACAAGTAATGACTTTCTGCTTATTTTAATTAAGAAACCCTTCATTCATTAGGATCTGCTGACTAATACAACCCTTTCCAATGGTGCAAACTGGTATTTATTGCGGTCTTAGGAATAAGAGCAGGTTGACAAATTGCCATAGACTTTCTGGAAGAGGTCTTGATTAATTTGTTCCTAGGAGAATTAAATTAGATAAATATTTTGGAGAAAAATTGTAATATATGTCAAATTGTGCTAAACTATATATCCTTTGACCCAGCAATTTCTTTTCTAGGAATTTATCTTACAATAGTTGCTTAAGTATATGTTACTTGAAGCGTTGGTTGTAACAAGATACATTTAGGAACATAAATAAATAGAGTTCAAGGCCAGTCTAGTCCAGGACAACAGCAAGAACTACATAGAAAGACCCTGTCTCAAAAAAAAGAAAGAAAGAAAGAAAGAAAGAAAGAAAGAAAGAAAAAAGAAAAGAAAATAAAGACATTGTTTCAGGTAAAAAAAATATATATATATATATATCATAATTTCATTTGTGTTAAAAACAAAACCATCAACATGTTTATAATAAATTACAGAAATTTATCCTGGACCAGAGATGACCTCTTGCAAAAGAAGGTGCTGCTGGGGAAGGGAAAATTCCTTTTCTTTGGGAGTAGACCACCAGTGGATTGTCAGACCTTAGTGCTTGGCCCCACACCCATGTGCATATATGCAGCTCTGACTGGACTCAGAGTGCTACATCAAAGAGAGAGAGAGAGAGAGAGAGAGAGAGAGAGAGAGAGAGAGAGAGAGAGAGAGAGAGAGAAGGGAGGGAGGGAGGGAGGGAGGGAGGGAGGGAAGTTGAGAAGGAGGTATGTTGGGGGAAGTCCAAGAAGAATTTATAGGGGTGTGTTGTGGTACACATAATCAAGATAGCAGCTCATAGTTATTCTGATAACCAAATGAATAGTCAATCTTAAAAGTAACATTTCTCCAGGACATCCAGGGCTATACAGAGAAATCCTGTCTTGAAAAAAACAAAAAAGAAAAAAGAAAAGAACATTTTAGCAACAAGGAGTTCCTTGGTGATACTCCAGAGTGTCCACTGCCCTCTGACTCACCTGCTTCTCCAGAAGCTATCAGCCAGGCTATTATTTTTACCTCCCTACTGTTCTTCGTAGTGCCCCCTCCTTTCCTTTTCCACTTTTTTTTTTCAGTTCCAGGGATCGAACCCAGGACACTATGCAGAGAAGACCATTACTATAGGTCTGAGCTGTGACTCAGTCGGCCCACTTGAGTTTCTTTTCTTTTCCTTTTTCTTTTTCTTTCCTTTTTTTTTGTTTTTTTTTTTTTTGTTTGTTTGTTTGTTTTTGGTTTTTCGAGACAACGTTTCTCTGTGTAGCCCTGGCTGTCCTGGAACTCAATTTGTAGACCAGGCTGGCCTCAAACTCAGAAATCCGCCTGCCTCTGCCTCCCAAGTGCTGGGATTAAAGGCGTTGAGTTTCTTTACCTGGCATCACCTTCCTACCTTCTGATTCCCTCCTACTAAATCTCCCATCCTTCAGTTTCTCTTCCTGGCCCATACCTTTCCTCTATCCTGGGCTCCTACCAGCAAGGTTTTCCTTAATCCTTAGCAGTCTGCCTACAAAATTCCTTCAGTTCTCTTTCAGAAGTCCACATGGCAACTCTTCAGACAACAGGCTAGACAGTCAGTCAGGCATCTTTCTTCTCATGGCCTGCACAGTCTACAAGTGCACGTAGAACTTTCAGGCCCCCGCAATGGAAATTTTTTATTTCTCTAAGAATCCCCATCTGTGCCACTAAAAGAATCCACTAATTTTTTCAGCTCTCACTAACCCCTTTCTCATCAAACTTCCCAGCTCCTCACTTGTCCCTCTCTTCAAGTCCTTTTATCGACAGGTGTGCATGTTCCTTGGGATGTGTAAAAGTTCCCCAGGAGTAGCTGTCATGCTTCTTATACTGATAAATGTAAGAATTGTCATCCTCTGAGTCCAACCAGCGAGCACATCTCTACTCTCGGACTTCTGTCCTCATTTGCTTCTGTAGTCCTCAGGTATTTCCGGGAGGTCCTGAGCAGCATCTCACCAGTGCTGATGCACTAGCCCCCTATCCACAGTCCAGCTCTGCTACCATACACCATTTCTTTCCTCATTTCCTGTTCTCGCCCCCTGCCAGGGACCAATGCCCCCCACTGGGCACCACTGCTGCTTCCACTGGATACCAGCGTGTTCACTAGGCACTAGCCTCCTGCAGATACCACTACAATTATATTTCTCTGTGCTTGCCACACTGCTGTGAACCTAACAGTCTCTCACAGACATTAGCTGTTGAATGAAGGATGATATTCACTAGGCCATGCTTTGATTTGCTTTTTCAGTGGTGGAGATAGGTTGCGCCGATTTATCCTCACGCTCTCTCCAGTCATCTTTGGAACTGATGCAGACATTTGTGAAGTGGTTTATCGGGGCTCAGGGTCCACTGCCTAGAGCTATTGAGTAAAGGTAATCCTAGCAGCCTTAGTTGCCAGCCCAAATCAGTGGGTCCTGCTCTGATGTGTTTTGATCCTTTTATGGAGACTCCCTACCTCTGGGTCTTCAAAGTTCAAATCCAAGTAGGAGTGGCTCTCAGATTTCAGGAAAGTTCAAGTCACACCTCTAACAGAGTTGCTTTGTGCCCATCTGCTGAGCTAGAGAGCCTCCCCGAATATGGCTCTCAGAAGAGAATTGAGGACATAAAACAATCAGGGAACTGCTTTCCCAGTGAAGAGTGGCAGGGAAACCCAGCTAAGAATGAATGGACAGATGAGCTGAAAGTGAAGGTGGAGGCAGGGTGATCAGAGGACACTTTTATGAGTGTTTGTTTCCTACGCTGGCACTTACTATTACCATTCAAATGCTTCCCAAAGGCTTTGAAGTTAACAGCTCCTGGGAAAGAGCAGTATTCACACTTGGGGTTCCAATCCACCAGGCCCAAGGTCAAGTAAACCTGGTGGTGAGAAAGCCTTGCAACCAGGGTTCAAATGGTGTCGTGGGCTCCTTTTAATGTATCTGAAAGAATATAAAAAAGGCAAAAAAAAAAAGTCATCCTGCACAAGATTTGATATTCTTCATAAAGTAAACACTTCAGATCACACATATTAAGTTAGAAACTCATTGTGACATCTACACTTAAGTGAACTGTGACATATGTAAGAAACCTTGATAGGGAAAATACCTGACCCTCCTCCAGTGGCACACATAAGTTTCTAAACTATAGTAGGTGTCAAATTTTTTCAACCTCTACTTTCATATATAAACAATTTTCTAAAGACATAGTTTATCATGTATCTTGCTAAAGTAACCACCATGAATAATTCTGTCTTCCTACAAAGGGGAAATGTGGAGTGATTATTTATCTAATACTTTCATTCACCACAGAGCATAAAACACATGAAATCCAATTTAGATAAAAGTCATTTCCTAGCACTTTTTATTTACTTATTTACTACAGGGTTGTCAACCAAACCGAGGGCTGGCACATGTAGGGAAATTATATGCCCTGGAACTGGACCGCCAGCTCAGCATAATGCTGGTTTTCTTTCTTTTTCAAAATGTTTTCTATAGAAAAAATCCTTTGTCTATTATACGTCAACAACTCTGGAGTTGATGGTACACAAGTCTTAATGTGTCTAAATTACACTCGCACTTTTGAACGGTGAGAGTAAAAGTTACGTAACTGCACATTCTGAATGGCTCAGTACTAAGGCCAGGAGTGCTTTAATCCCAGCCCTCCAGAGAAAGAAACAGCTAGATCTCTATGAGTTTGAGGCCAGCCTGGTTAACATATCAAGTTCCGGGACAGTCAAGGATCTATAGAGATACCCTGTCTCAAAAAATTAGAAAAGTCTCAGTTCTCCCATTGTCCCTTTACAGGGGTTTAGAGATAGAACTCAAGTCATCAGGTTTATTCAGCAAGGACCTTCAACCACTAAGCCGTCCCATCAGCATTATTTTAACTTGTTTAAACCCTTCTTTGAGGTCTTGGAAGTATATAAAATGCACAACTGCCTATTTCCTTCATTCCTTTTTGCTTATAAAAATAATGCTTGCCAAGCATAATGCTACATACCTTTAATCAGAGAGCACTTGGGAGGCAGAGGCAGGTGGATTTCTGTGAGTTCGAGGGCAGCCTGATCTACAAAGGGAGTTCTTGGACAGCCAGGCTACACAGAGAAAGCCTGTCTCAAAACAAAGACAGCGAGGACAGTTCATTTTAGTTCCTAGGTCTCCATTTTGAAGTTTCCTTGTCATATAGTACTTTGATTAAGTAACTTCATCGAGGCACGTATGGGCAAGCATGGCATCTCACAACTACAGTTTCAACACTAGGAAAGTTGAGGCAGGAGGATCACCAAGAGTTTAAGTCAGAATGGGCTACGGAGTGAGCTCAGTGCTAGCAGGTCACAAAGTGACATTCTGACTCGAGGGCAGGTAAAAATCATTTTTTTTCTCTTGTCACTCATTGTAAGAGGTCACCTATAATTCTTGTGATGGAGGAACAGAAGATCCTCCCCTTTCTCAGTGACATAAACTTTTGAGGAAGCTTACTTCTGGTGGCACCCCTATTTCCTCTGAACGAAAACATACTCTTCACCCAGATGTTTTCAGTTAGGCCACACTTGTGCAGTGCTGAGAATAGTACTGCGGGACTCATGTATGGTAAGCAAGTACTCGCCCAATGAGTCATACCCAGCCTAAGGCACTACTACAGAGTGAACTAGGGCAAGAACTCTGCCATTAAGCTAAGTCCCTCAAGTACATAGATTTTTAAGACAATCTACAGAATGTTCAGAGGGTGCTATGACAACGAAGGTAGTGGCTTAGAACTACACAGTCATAATTTGCAATTCACAGTTTCCTGGTGGTATGCCCATAGCAGGTACTATCTCAAAAGCCACATTAACAGGAATCTTCAGTAATCCCCACACCTGAGATTACAGAGACAGTTCCCCATGGCTTCAGAATAAAAGAGACGGTCCTCTCTTGCTGCTCATCAAAGGACAGTCTGCCTGCTTCCCATCTGAAAGATTGACACTGTGATTCTCCACTTCCTTCTGAGGGAAACCCCTTTCTCATCTTCAGATAACATTGAGGCAAACACAGAATCAGATCACAAGAATCCACAATCTATTTCCCAAAGGCTGACTTATTTAATCTTCTATGATTAAAGCGAGACTGCCTTTCATGTAGTCTAGGCAGCACTAAGCCAGATTCAGCTCCATTCTTTGTCAGTCCAACTTCCATCTTAAGACCCACCTCTTTTTCCTCTCAACAAGAAGTCTATTGGGAGAAAATTCATGTACCAAAAGGCACCATCATCTCCCAGATCTCAACTTATGCCCTCCATAGTAAAAGTAAGTACTATGTGTAACCCATTTGATATCCCTAAACAAATTGATTAGCTTCTTGCTCCTGAACAAAGACCAAAGAATTTCATTCCAAAAGAAACTCACAGAGAAATTCCCCCACCTCCTCTACCCTCAGTAAGATCTGCTTCTCTGAAGCCTGCCCCTTCCAGATCCCTCTCATATATTGTCCTGTCTCAAACCTACCCAGTTCGTCTGGGCCTGGTGCAGTAGTCCTATAATCAATCCCGGTACCTGGGAGCTTGAGTTAGGATCGTGAGTTCAAGGCCCTCTCTGCTACAAAGTGAGTTCAAGCCATGAGCCTTTTGTACTGAAAACAGAACAAAACAAACAACAAAAACTCCCCACTTGAAATCCCTACCCCTTGAAGCTTTGGCCCACCATCCTGGACCACCAGACATCTCCTTCCCATGACACACAACAGATGTTCTCTACACTGCTTAGCGCCACGGCTCAGACAGGGACAGCCTGGAAACTACTTTTGTGTAAGTACCGTGAACTTTGATGAGCTTCTCGCTCGGGCCCTCCAGAACTAGCTCCCACTGTGCTTGTCACCCAACAAGTAACCAATGAGTGATTGATAGAAATAATCTAAAATACCCTGCTGCTCCCAACAATTGTGAATTTTCTATCATTTGTTCCATCTTCAAAACATCCCAGTAGGTGCTAGCATTAGCTCTTTTCCATGGACGAGGAAACTGAGAATCAGAAAGATAAATGGCTTCTCTGAGGCCACGAGAGTGGGTTAGAACAAAACAACAAAATGAGTCCCATGGGACTATTATTTCAAACCACTTCCGAAGATTTTTTTTTTTTACTGGAATGTAGAATGTGTGGAAAGGGGTATATGCTAAAAATATGATGGGGCCTATATGAGAAAGACCTTACATGGGAAGTTCTAAAAGACATCTGTAATTTGGTAAGCAAAGAAGAACTTCTGGAGGCTGTTGAGCACAAAAAATGACCCTTAATAGGTGTTCAGAAGATTCATCTGACCTTGGGACATAAAGCAGGAGTGGAAAGAACCCATCTGAAGGGGAGTGCCCATGGGCAAGCAAAGATAAGAATAATCCCTGAGGAAAAAGTGGTTAGAATTTGACAGAATGAGATGCAGATGCAAGAAAGAGAGGAAGTGATTACAAAAGCACGGAGAAAGGATGCAAGCAGAATGCTCTGAATGTGACTTCTAGAGCCAATGCACAGAAACAGGTACCCTCTCCGTCTCATAGGAAATACTTTGGCATCCCTTTTCTCTCGTTCTTGATTCTACCCAATATTTAAAACTTAGAGGTTTGTTCCCCCTTGGAGCAGAATCACAGTGTTACATGTTTCTTCCTGGTTCAGGCTTTAGACTAAATAAAGCCTCTGACAACTGATTAGACTTTAAGGGTGGGACTCACCTTAGTGGTGGAGCGCTTGCTTGCCCTGTGCAAGGCTTGGGTTTCATCCTCTCTACTGCAAAGCAAAACTGAGGCTGAACATACACTTGCCAAAGCAGGCATCCCGTCCCACTTTCTGTGTGATTCTGAGGAGTGAATCCGGACCCACTGCACCAACTAAGCACTTACTGTAGGAGAGCTGCAGTCTCAGGTCCATGAAGCACCTCTTTATTCAGCAACTTACAGAAATGTCAGAAATATTTAACCTAGGACTTCAAATGAAAAGAAAAATAATTTCTTTTTTTTTTTTTTTGAGACAAGATCTCACTGTGTAGCCCTGGACAGATTGGGACTTTCTCTGCTCTGTGGTCTTAATTTCATAGAGACCCACCTACCTCTGCCTCCCAAGTGCTAGGATTGAAGGAACCTTTTTTATTTAAGTCTTCATCGCTAATTAAAAGTTATTTTCTTAAGCCTGCTGTTTTGTTTTATCCTACGTATGCTCTCTTCACTGTCCTCTGACTGGATTGAGCTAGAATTCTAATTCTATTATGTTATTTTTATATCTACAGAAGTATAGTTAGATAATACCCATACAAATTTTATCCTGTGACTCCCCGCCCAGTAACAAAGACTCACATCAAATGTTTCGCAATAGCTTCAAATATTTGGTCCCTTGAGATACTATTCCAATAAGACATTGAACACATTGTGGGGGTATGAAAACCACAAGAAAGGGATGTGACTTTATTAATACAGGGTTGAGTATGTGCTTTTCACTGAGGGAAGGAAATGCAGGCCATTTAAAAGCGCATGTGTTCTATTCTCTTCTCTGGACTCAGACATCCAAAGAAGCCTCTTCATTCATAACCAATGCTGGTCTGACAGCAGCCTGCCCTGCCAACTGTCTTTATGACCTTTCTTCTATCCGCAGTAGAAGGATTAAGACCCAAAACGTTTCCATTGCCTACGTTTCCCTGGTTTAATGCATTCTGGAAGGCCTACTGTACTGTGCCTGTACTTGGTGTGCGTATTGTAATCAAAGCCATGTGTGAAGATTTGTATTTCAAACATGTTGGGCTCCAATATGTTCTGAGTTACAGCCTTTGAAAATATGGTATAGCTTCAACACAAAGCTAACTGAAAGGCTAATCTCCCGGTTGTTACACATTAATTAGTGAAGCCTGTCACTGAAACTTTTTTTTTGTCATAGAGAGTATCAGGTCTTTCATCTCACTTTTAAGCACCATTCTGAAAACAGCAGAGAAGGAACTGAAAAGATTGTGAAGAAATCTCAATAAGACGAGTCTTTAAAAATGTAGGGAAGTTCACAACCAACCAATGTAAGGTACTGGGGGGGGGCAGCTCCACTACAGGGGTCCCTTTACAGTATTGGCAATCACCTACCTTCTTCATATTCTCCAGAATCCAAAGGCCAAGATTTCCCTGCACACAAGGAAGCAGAGGCAGGAGGACGGAAACCAGCCAGGGCTACACAGCAAGCTCCAACCCAAGTTGCTGTGCAACTAGCTGTCTCCACAATGACAACAAAGAAAAGAAAAACAAGGTAAAGAGCAGTTAAGAGCACTGGATTCTTTTCCAAAGGATACAGGTTCAATTCCCAGCACCCACATGGCAGTTCACAACTGTCTGTAATTCCAGTTTCAGTTGCTCTGACACCTTTACACAGACATACATTCAGGCCAAACACATGAAATAAAATAAATATATAAATAAAAATAGCTTTGAAATCTTTAGTTAACAAAACAAACTACCAGTGGCTAGCTTAAAAATCAGTACTTAACAAGGTGCCATTGAAAGATTTCTAGAATTAGATTTAAATGCAGAAACACGCTGGATTTACCAAACTTGCCATTTAAGTAAATAATATATTCAAAGAGTTCTCCAGAAATGGCAACTTTTTTCAAGAGTTAAAAAAGCCGAAGCCCCACAGTCTAAAATAGAATTTTCTGATTTTGCAAACAGTATTTGTGTAAGCATTATTGTACTTTGTCCTCAAGATAGAAGAGTCTTGATGGGAATTAACCCATTTGAAGCACATGCACCTGTTTTGAGAGCAGAAGGCAAAAAATGCAAACACAAAGTCGAGAATAGAGTTTTTCTTCAGGGGAGTGGAAATGATCACTTACTGCTAAAACACTACACAATGGAAACCAAGGATACTGTTTCTTCACAGGGTGGAACTGGGAAGGAATTGGTTGCTACTAAAATGCTCCTTGCTCTCCTTGCTCCTTTCTTACACTCTAAGTTGGGTGGGTTTGGTGTGTTTGCAGGTTTACTTTGCCTTGAAAACCAACCCTTTAAACTAAGATAAGAGAGAGCTTTATATGCCGGGCGTGGTGGCGCATGCCTTTAATCCCAGCACTTGGGAGGCAGAGGCAGGCGGATTTCTGAGTTCGAGGCCAGCCTGGTCTACAGAGT